>NW_024580672.1:10055547-10095462 GCF_017639235.1 Corvus kubaryi
AAAAAAAAAAAAAAAAAAAAAAAAAAAAAAAAAAAAAAAAAATTCCAACTAAAGTATTTCAGAAAAAAAATCCTCACACAAAAAGGGAAAAAATCAAGGATCATTTTGCTGTAGGCCCCAACCTTTCCTGAGTAGGCATAACTGCTTCTACTACAGCTGAAAAATTATTTAAATGTTGAAAATTTTTTCTTTTTTCTTCTATTACTTTTATTCTTACAACTCTTCAATGGCTGAGGAAGTGATACTGCATTTAGGGTTTTTCTTTTTTTCTTTTACAAAAATGCTCTAATTTTGTAAAGCTTGAGAGTAGGGAATAAAGGATGAGAAAAGAGGAGGAAATCCAGCATGAACGTCAGCCATCATCAGGCAGCTTCAGGGCGGCGGAGAAAAAGAAGACAAGGAAAACCTTGAAACACAATGCTTTCAAATTTCAAACAGTTTTCTGTTTTAGAAAACTGAAAGGAAAAAGTTGCTTCAAAATATCCCATTGAAAAGTTAAACGAAATTTCTTTCCATAGAACAGTTTTCAATCTAATTCTTTTTGAGCAAGAAAATTTTAAGCAATTTTTTTACAGAATAAGCATAAGTCTTATAATTTGTTTTCCACATCATTAATAATAATTCTACCTCAATATAATAATAAAAATCATCAATTTACATTTTTCCAGCAAATACATGTGTTTGGTCCTGTCTTCACTAGTGTGGGAGTAATTTTTAAGTGGAGCCTTATTTTTGGCTGAGGCTTTTGCTTGTCCCTTTTTTCATTGGAGGAGTGTTCTGTCTTCAGTGCTTTCATACTTTCCCCACTCTAATTCATGCAAATACTGCCACATGCCCAAATTCCTCAATGAGTTCAATATTTATCAGTAAATTTTTTTTTTTCAACCCAGCCTGTTCAGTGTCTAAAGCCACTTTCTAAATAACTATTTGATGAGTATTTGTGTATTTAACGTTTGCATTGTTCTAAGTGACTTTCAACATCAGATTCTCTCACCCACTTTTCCTTCAAATTAGCACATTCACAGGCACTTATATATGAATTTGAGTTTGCCCAGATTTTATAAAGCTGTATTTGCAAAAAAACCCAATCCCTATTTTGAAGCTATTTCGTTTTGTCTGACATATCCTTCACAGCTGCCAGTGCAGGGAAAGGCAATCCATACTTCTGGAAGCCCTTGTGCTGGCAGTCTGGGACAGTGCTGTCTGTCCGGGGGCAGCTGGATCACACTGGTCCCTGAGCAGCCCATCCCCACTGCATGGATGTCTAAGATCAGCCGTGAACATGGGCTGAGTTTTTTTAAAAAGCACTCTTTATTATCGTTTTCATGCCCAGTTCTTGTTGGATTTGCGTCGGCCCTCTGCGGCACCCCGGGACACGCGCTGTCCAGGGAGGAAGCGGGGCTGGGGAGGGGCAGAGGGGGCTTGCCTTTCCAGCACTGCAGATTAAGGCCGCCTGGCTCCTCTGCAAGCCTCCCCAGGTGGCCATGATATTTCTAAAGGACTTGTCCCTGTGCCGCAGTAAGCTCATTAGCTAATTCCCTTATTACAGAGCATCAACTGAAGCATGTGTGTTTAGGCTGCCAGGGAGCCCCCTCTCACCTTCCTCCCCAGCTCTTCTCCCTTCCTCGCTACCCCCTTCTCTTTGTTTTAGCTGAGAAGGTGGGCTTTTAAAAGTCCCCTTGCTCAGCCATTTGGAGTGCAGGCTCCTCCCTGGCTGGTCCCAGTCTCGAGGTACCTGCAGTGACAGGAGTGGCCAGGGCAGGACCCCACTCACCCAGCATGGCAGCACAGTGCTCTTGCCTCTGCCCAAGGGCCTTTTTGGGCCCGTTCACATTCCCACGTCAGTCTCGGAGCTTGGCCAGGCAAAGGCACTGAGGGGCTGATTCAGGCAAAGTGAGGCATGGGGAGGTTCCTAGGAAGAAGACTGTGGCATGAAACAGCCATGGTGGGATGCTGCTCTTTGCATAGTCACCCTGGGTTTTGAGAGGGTCGATGGGCTCTTGCCCCTTGTCCCCTGACCCCAAAGCTGTCAAATTCTCACCTGGAGGTGGGGAGCCAGAGCTTGTGGGGCCAAGCCTTTTGCCCTTAAGCATGGAGAGCCTGGGGACCCTCTTCCCTCACCTCCTGCTCTGGGAGAAGCCCGGTCACAACCCCTGACTGGGGAAGAGGGATGGAGTGGCAGCCCACCCTCTTCCTTCTGGGGGGCCACACTGAAAAATCCACCTCGCGCCGGCGCTTTCCGGCCCTCTGTGAGAATGTACAGTTTGTGGCTCCTTCATTGACTTTGAAGAATGTCCCTTTATTCACAATGTTATTTCCTTTAATCACTGTGAGGTTGCAGGAAATCTTCTTGGAAAATTGTTTCAGATTGGCTGGAATTACTGTACTGTTGCAGGGATGGAAAACTCACTTGAACTTGTTTTCATTTTACCCTAAAAAGTCACTGTCCCCAGAAGGTTCAGATGAATTTGGATAAACATGTGAGTTCTGAGGATGTAGTTGTTGTTGAGCATTTCTTTTCCCTCCCTTTTTTTTTTTCCCAAATGAATCTTTGTGGCTTTCCAAGTTCCTGAGCTTTACTCAAGACCAGGGGTACAGAACTAAAGGAAAAAGGGACCTTTGACATAAACAGATCATAAACAGACTGAAGACAGGCAAATACATCATTAAGTGACACAACCCAAGAGTTGAGAGATAAAGAAACAGTGACAGCTTTGGCCATCAGCTGGGAGCTGAATCAACCAAATTTTCTACCTGAGCATTTCTGTACTGGCTGACTTAGAAAAGACAAGATGTGCTAAATCTTGGCTTTCACAGGAGTTTAGTCCCATTTCCACATGAAATTCTTGAATTCTTGTGAGTAATGGAGAAATGTGGTCTAGGTGAGTGTGTGACTACATGAGAGCACAGCTGCCTGGAAAAAGGTATTGAAAGGGCAGTTTCCCATGCTCAGTCCTCAGACAGGGCCTGGTCTTGGTTTAGGGGTACTCACTGCTTTCATCAGTGATCTTCACCTGCAGCACCAGTCTGCAAGAGTGATTTTCCTGAGAAAGCAAAGAAACCTGAAATAAACCTGTTGATAAGAACAAATATAGGGCTCTTCTATGAGTTGGCAAAAATCAACATTGGAAGCAGTGGCTGGGGAATGAGCAAGGTTGCTCTGTGGGAAAGTAGCTGGAGGTGACAATGGGTCCCACAAGGAGCGTGAGACGGCAACAGCCCAAATGAGAAGAGCAAAATCAGACCAGCACATATAAACAAGGTGTTTGTAAGACACCTGATGTGATCCTGCTGCATTTAAAGAGTGTAAGACTCAGCACTGAATTCCACTTGGGGCTCGGCGTTTCAAGTTGCTGCTCTTGGAGAAAGCCCAGGGAAGAACGAGATCAGAAATTCAGAAAACATGACATACTGGAGAAGGCTGAAGGGTAGCTTAGTATCACAACACCAAGACTGCAGGGAAATAAGATAAAAGTCTTTAAATGCATAAAGCCCTGCTACAAAGCACGAGATAATGGGCTATTCCTTGTTTCCAGGTGGGTAGAAGAAGAAGCCATAGACTCACCCTGCAATGACTGCGGTAAAAGGGATTAAAACTTGTTTTTCCTGGGAGCCGTCGTCACCACTAGAGGCTTCTTTTAGGAAGAGTTTAGACAAAAGCTCCACCAGGAAGGGTTTGATTTGTTTGGGGGCAGGCAGACAGGCTAGGTGACCTTTCAAGGGCCTTCCAGGCTTATTTTTTATAATTCTGTGAATACAGATACTAAAAAGAGGGAAGATCACTTTGCCTGTGGCCAGTCTATTCAGGACTGGTCCTTGTCAGGTGTGTTTTGCTTCAGCTGTGAATGTTTCCATCAGCGCTTTTTCTTTTTTTATTTTCCTTTTTTTTCTTTTTTTGTTATTTACTCCCAACCAATTTTTTTCCCTATTGAAATTTTCCCCTGTTTCTGTACATCACTGTGATCCTACTTTTCCTGGAATGGTCATACGCCTTGTGTGGTCCCCTGAAGCCGTGTACAGAGAGACCATTTCTTCCCCACCCAATGTGCCATACATCACACAGTATCCAGAAGCATCCTGGGGCAGACCCCGTATCTCTCATGAACTTGCCTGCTGACAGACTCCTGGTGTTCCAAGCTCGTGCCTCGCTCCTGGTTTCAGTCCTGTCACAAGGCCCAGCGGGTCGTCCGTGGGCTGGGTGTTTTCTGTTTCTAAAACAGGAGCAACAACTTTCGTCCCCCTCCCTCTGTGGGTTTGCAGATGTCAACTGTCCAGTGTTTACACTGAGCTTGTGCAATGGGAATTCTTCTATGTGTATTAGTAACACAATGTATTTTTACTCATGATGTTTAAGATCAGAGTTAGTCATTAGATCACCTATGCTGATCTCCCCTGACTGCCTTGTCTTGTTACTCCTTCTGGATCCGAATAACCTGGGCTTTCACTAATGCACAAAAGCATCTGGTCCGGAGGTGCGAGGGAGTTCATGGTTTGGTCTTATTTAATCACTGATGGTTAATCCACCAGCTAATCAGCATTGCTCAGTAAATGTATGTCGTATTTCTTATGCAGAGTTGTCTGGCTTTTAATTTCCAACCATTGATTCTTGTTCTGCTTTTTGGCTGGAATAAAAAGACGTTAGCACATGGTATTTTCTTACTGTGAGAGTACTTGTGCATAGCAGTCAAATTTCTTGAGCTTTTTTAAGAAGAAAACAGGTTGAGCTTGATTCTGTCACTGTGGGGTGCGTTCTCCTGCAATTGTGTCTTTTCTGTGCCTGTTTTCTGCACTCTCTCTCATTTCACAGAATAATTTTGGCCTCAGGAACTCTGGCAGTGCAGCCCGCTGGTTGGGCCTCAATCCACTGAATTTTGGAAATGTCTGAAGATGCAGATTCCATCATTTCACTCAGTTTTTAAGTCACCTTGTTTCTTCTCCCTTCCAGCCCATACCTCCCCGCTCTGTCTGCAAGGACGCTGTGGGAAATATGGGGGGTGGGGAGGGGGTGGAAATCATATTTACATCTCTCACTTCATCTGGATCTTTCTAATGTGGGGCACCAGGCTAGTCACAGTATCTCAGGGTTGGCATCCCATCCTCTGCTGCACAGAGCACTGCCTCTCAGCTCCCATTTGCTGCTCTCCCAGCTCTGGTGCCCAGGACTGTGTTCACCATGTGGTCCCAGCACTGCACTCACATCCAGCTGTTCACCCCCAGGACCCCAAACAATCCCAGTCAGAGCCAGAGCCTTGTGTTAGTCCCTGCTGCCCAGAGGGATAGCCCACTTTCTTTGCCACCACATCCAGTTTGGCATTTGGCTCAGTCAAAACCCACAACCAGGTACTCCATCTTTTCCATTACTTGTAGGGCTGTAGCCAAGGCTAGCAGCAGCGGACTGGTGCCAACACTGAGCTCTCCTGTGCCTGCACTGGGTACTTGGAGACCAGTGCTGACACCATTGCAGCAACATCTCCCTGTTGAGAACAACTCCTGGAGACCAGTCAGGGTGTAGGTAATGAGTGGGCAATCAGTATTAATTAAGACAAATACTTAACCAGAATATTGTTAAGCACCTCGCAGATACCCAAGGGTCTGACACCTCACTGCTCCCTGTTTCTTTGAAGCCCTTGCTTTTGGTCCTATGGGCAGTTTGAGTCCCTGCTTGAGACACAGTCAAACCTCTTTGTTCCCTGTTTTGAAAAAGGATTTCCTCAGAAGATCCTAGGAAGAAGCTATGGACTCATAATACCTTCACCATATATGGTGCATTTCATCTTTGGTTTGTGAGCGTGCGTTGCCCTGCATGCCGCACGCAGCCAGCGAGCGCGTTATCCAGCCTGGCACCGCTGGCTGCTGCAGAGACCCGAGGCTCAGCACAAAGTCAGGTACATTTTGGCCAGGCTTCTGCTTTTCCTTCTGTGCAATGTCTACACTGGACGAGTTTGGCCTGTGCAGCGATGACTGGTGGTGCTTACATGTGCTTTTACAGTAGCATTTCAAAGGGCTGGTTGCAAGGAGGTGCATGCACATTTCCTGTATGTCTGGCCAAAAAGCCAACACTTGAGAGCACCGGGGAACCCTACAGTCCTGCAGAACATGCCGTTTTGGTGTTCACAAAAGACAGTTTTGTCTAAACCTGGGGAATGTCATGGAAGGTGCCAGCATTATTTTCCTGCTCCTGGATTTGCTTAGTTTAACTTCTCATTCTGTTAGTCCATGACCGTCCAGCTGGCTTGTTCCTGCACTGCATGGGTCCCAGCCCTGTGAGATGTGGTGGGGAGATGTGCCTCGTTTGGGAGGGGGACTCAGGTTTAGCCTTGCTCTCTCCTGACAGCTCAGAGGTGGCAAAGTGCGAGTAACTGCCGCAGTGCTGGTGTGACAAGTGACAGGCTGGGGGAGTACAGGTGTGCAGCTGCAGAGGTCAGGTATGTCCCCAGGTGTCAGCCGTGCCATCAGGGGCACCTTTTGTGCTGGTCAGCCTCCTTAAACCTGCCCAAACATGCCAGAGACTCTAACGGCCAGGCAGGAGGACAGACCCGGTGCTTCCAGGTCTCCTCTCTTGACATCCGCTGAGTCCCCTTCCCGCACTAATCTTGTCCTTCTATCCAAAACAATTATGGAGGGCTTGTTGTTTTTGGCACAGTCCTTTATTTACAAATCCCATCCTGCTTATAGCTCATGGTTTCATTATCCTCTAGATGTTTACAGAGCTCCTTTTCTTAATATTTGTGCCATTATTTTACTGGGGATACGGGTGAGACTTTCCAGACAGTAATTGTTTGGCTCATCCTCTCCCCCACCAGCTCTTTCTGCAGAACTGCACATCTCCCCACTGTCCCTGCCAGCCCAGGGCACCCAGAGGGACAGGGATGGACAGGACTGTGGGCAGTAGAAGACAGTAGCCCTGTTCTGAGGGGAGGGATGTGCAGAGGGCTGTACCTTGGATCTCTGATGTCGTCTTGAAACTTTGTGCTACTAATGTGCACCTCCCAACCCGTCTTCCCCCTCTGCAGGCTTTCAGCTGGCTGGGGACTGCGTCCTGGGAAGGCAGACAGTGGCAAACCTGTCACTGAGATTTTGGGGTCATTAGCATGGTGCAGACGTGGGTCGGCGGCTTATGCTGTGCGTGGCTCTGATGCTGGTCCCTGCCCCTGGGCTGTCTGTCACAGGGGCTTGTTTAACCTTCTTTGCAACAATATCACAGTCTTTAATCTGTTTATCCTCATAACCCTGCTATGAGGTGAAGGATAGTTATCCTCATTTCAGAGGTAGGGAACTAAAGGGATTCTTTTCAAATGTAGATCAGTGTTTAATGATGCAGAGATAAAGATTTTAAAAACATGCCTGAGACAACAGGCGTATGGTGTGTAACTGAGCTGTGTTTCTGCAAATCCCATTAAGTGCCTCTGCCTTTTTCAGCTGGTGCTCTCTTGGGGCAGACCTGACATGAGGAAATGCCACGCAGGCTCCAGCCTCCTGGTCCATGGGTGGGACACAGGCAGGACAGAGCTGAGCCCGTGCCTTCCTTCAGTACCCTGGGTGTGCCGTGGGTGTGTGAGGCTCCAGGCACTCACACCTGAATTGCATCAGTGAGCGTGTAAGACCCTCGGCAGTGTTTGGGAACTAAACTTGAAGCCTGTTTGTACTGCAGGTGTGCAGATAAAAGTGTGAGGTAGGAAATACAAAGGGGTGCTTGTGCAGCCACCCTCTGGCTGTGCAACGCAGCAGGGCCGAGCTGCTGAACGAGGAGCAAGCAATGACAGCAAGCTCTTTGCTCTCACTGCCCAGACAGTTGGAATGGACAGTAGATTTGGTTAAAAACCCCAAGCTGTGGTTTCTGTGCTGTGATCCTGGCAAGAGGTGCTCCTGGCTGCTGTGGGGGCCTTTCCTGGTGGCTGGCCAGTGGGGTTGGGTGCAGGTCTCAGGGCTGCTCCTGGGCAATTGTTGCTGTGCTTGTGGGAATGTGGCAGCTCATGCAGTGAGGAGGTCAGCGCCTTTGTCTTGCTGCGGGGAGTTTATCTCTGCGGATCTTGCCTGCTTTCCTGGGTCAGGCTTTACCTCCGCTGTTATCAGCAAATGCAGGAACAGCCCGCTCCAGAGCCAGGCTGCATAGGAACCTCTCGACCCCCTTGCAGGGGGAGGCAGCACTTTCACATCTCTCCCACGCTAATGGGCACCCAGCAGGCCGGCGATGGGGTGAGGTGTGCCATGCCCTGTGGTTGCTGCTCCTCCTTCACCGCTCTGTCAACACCATTCCCGTGCACCCCAGCAGTGTGGGATGCAGGCAGCAGTGAAGGAGGAGGCAGCAGAGCTGGCAGGGCCCTCCCTGGTCTCACCTCCCACCGGGCTCTTCACCATAAGCACAGGGGACAAGTCGCTAGTGGCAGCACTGATTCCCCCTTCTCTGCTGTCCCAGTGCACCCTCCCCTTCTCAGCAGCTCCATCCGGACCCCTCCAGCTGTCTCCACAAACCCAAACCATTAGCATTTCCTGTTCAAACATTTCCAATAAATAAATGGAGACATCATGCCACAAGCCCGCAAGTGACCCAGAGGCAGGTCCAAGGCCGGGATGGACACGACCACCCAGCGCCCGACCCCCTGGCTGGGCGCCAGCCCTGCCTTTGTTTGAATTCCCGGGTGAGTAAGCGCTTGGCTGACGCCAGCTGAAACGCTGTAAGAAATTATTTTTGATATTAAATAAATTGTTTTCAGTAAATCTGCTCCTACACCAAGGTCCAGAAGCTACCCTCAGCACTGGTCTCCCTGCAAGAGAGCTGGACTCCCTTTTCTTGGCCTTGTCCTGGCTCTACTGGGGGACACTCCCTGTCCAGAGGGGTCCAGCTGGGACCGGCTGTGCTGCTGTTGCCTCAGCCCCTTGGGCACAGCTCCCGCGGCTGCCTGGCAGCCTGGGTACACCATGGCAGAGCAGCTCCCTGCAACACATCCGGTGTCTCTGTCCCAACGCTTGAGCCAGGCTCACTGGGGAGAGGGCAGAGGCTTGACCAGGAGGTTTGCTGCCTTTGGGAATGGCAGCTGTCTCCTCATGTCAAAACCCATTTCCTTGGCTGTGCAGAAGTCTGCGCTGTGACATAGATGTGCCTGTCTCTTCCCCCACAGGTCTTCCACACCCTTAGGAAACCACCTTGAATGCCCCAGGGTGCCAGCTGTCAGTGCCTGAGCAGGTCACAGTCCGTGGGTCAGTCCCCTGACATCTGCCAGCAGGTGTTGATGCAAAAGGAGAAATTAGGGGAAACTCCTGGGTGCCTGTGGGAACGAGTAGACATAGAATAGGTAAGCATGGCCATGAGTGGTCCATAAGCCAAGCTAGGATGCCAGGGACCCCAGGACTAATGTGCAAAATGGTTTTAGAGATATAGCAAACCTCTGGCTATGCCCAAGAAGCTGCAATGGCAGAAGAGGTGTGAAGCTGATTAGGTAGGTGGATATGCTCCTTCTTGGGGTGCACAGACTTTGTCCTCACTGCCCTGGGTTGCTCTCTGGCCTTGAGCTGGAAGCAAAGATGGCCTTGGAGCTAACCAAGTTCTGTCAGGGTGGCAATTAGGAAAAATACCAGGAACACAGCTTTCACTATTTTTTTTGGTGGCAATTAGGAAAAATACCAGGAACATAGCTTTCACTATTTTTTTTAACGTATGTTTTGCTGAAGCCAAAACTTCCTGTAGGAACATGGTGTTTAAAAGAAAAATTTTACTGTTGAAATTTTCTGAAGCATTTGAAGGGATTGAAATATTCTTTGAAAGAGAAGACATAGATATTCTGCTCCAGAAGCATTAATTCAGTGGGGTGTTATGCTCTGGCATTACAAAACTTCAGAAACTGAAATACAGTGAAGCCATATTTTAAATAAGTTGTTTTATGGAGAAACAATAAAGTCTTTTCTGATTTTGATTTATTTCATTATAGAGCTTCTGCTTTGCTCAAGAGAATCTCCTGTTTCTCCCACCCACAGCAAGGGAGAGAGGAGGTGGGATAAAGGGGCAGGGGGCTGCCACAGGCACGGTACCTGAGCAAACAGCCTCTGAGCACCCAGGTTGTTGATCTGCAGCTCAGCAGAGTGGGAACTGATTTTTTTTGGTGCCAGTCGGTGAAAGCCCTGGCACTCTCCATCTGTGCGTGCAGTGGGGCTGGCGGGGCAGGAGGACAGGAGGTAGATGCTGCAGGGTATCATGGCCCGGAGCTCAGACTCAGGGGGCACCTGCAGGGCTGTGCACGGGCTCGTCCAGGGCACGCTGCGGTCCGAGCTGCTGCCAGCGCCCTGGTGCAGCGGGAAGGCGGTGGCAGGGCCCCATCCCCCCCCGACGGTGCCCCTCGGCAGGACCTGCACCCCGGCTGCCACCAGGGCCCGATGCCATCAGCACTCGGAGGCGCTGACAGATGGACCCATGGACCCGGCAAGGGGCTGGCAGGGGCCGGAAACTCCTGATCCCTTTTTATCTGCCCCTCAGCCTGCTCTCTCATCTCCCTGTCATGCTCTGTGTCTCGCCCGGTATCTCACGCTCCTATTCCTGTGCCTTGCCGGCTGCTGGGGGCTGCCCAGCCTCACAGCACCCTGCGGCCAGGCACGGGCCCCAGGCTCCCCCATCCCAGCCACAGTGTGAGGTTCTGGACCATCCTCCCCCGGGACCTGCTGGGCTTGGTGCCTGCAAGGAGCACCAGCTCTGAGTGAGGGAAGGCACCGCAGATGCCCCCATCCCGTGTCTGCATGCTGAGCATCAGCCACAGCGGCAGGCAGGTGCCTGGGACAGGGCTCCATGGCTGCTGGGCATGGCAGGTTGGAGTGGGAGGGAAGGATCAGGCCCAGCTCAGCATCATTGTATTCTCTGGGGTCAAGGAGCCTTGCTGCTGTCTTCCTCAAATGTACCACCTGCTCCTGGGCAGGGTCCAGTTGGCTGCCAGCTCAAAACTAATCACGAGCATTTCACTTGGCTCTCGTGACATCCCTAATCCCCACTGCTCCATTGCAAACCCACTGTCCCAGCTGGGCAGGGTGGCAGTGTCAGGATCCACAGTTAATGTAGCTGCCCCTAAATGCACCGCCAGAGATCAGCTAATCTGATAATTACAGCAACAAAAGCCATTTAGACAAACCATGACCTGACCTCCAGAGCTTGGAATGAAAACATTTTACCCTCCTCTGTCTGGATCCTGCACTGAGAAAACATCTGTATTCCAAGGATGCTGGGAAAACAGCCCCCGCATGGCACCCCCTGGGAACAGCCTCAGCCCTGCTCCGTGCCACACACTGCTTGCACCCAGCCTCAGACTGAGATGGGCAGGCTGCTAAACCCTTGCTGTGATGCCAGGATCAACAGCATCCCAGTACTGGGTAGGGCATTCTGGAGAGGAAGAGGATGAGGCAGAGGCTGGAGGGGTGGGAGTGTGAATCTTGCGAGAGGGAGTGAATGGGATGGGGTCAGTGGAGCTCACCCTCATAAAAATGGCTTTTTTTCCAAGACCATGTGAGACTTGACGGTGTAGGGAGGCCATCACCTGGTCTCCAGTGGTCCCTGTATCCGTGCAGCAGCCTGAGCTCTGCAGGAGCCAGGCTGGCTGCCGAGCCTCTGGCTCCCAGGAGGAGCTGAGTGTGGGGGGCCCTGTCTGCGTGTGGCACAGCCGTGCGTGCCCGGGGGCTTCTTCACTCTGGGTAAGGTGTGCAAGCTTTCCCACTGAGTGGCAGGTCATTGCTGGCTGTCAGTCCAAGGCAGGAGATGAAGGAGGGATGCCTCAGGGCTGGCTCCCATGTTCCTCCTGCTTTTACATACATGTTGGTGGCACCCTTTGTGTAGGCTGAGGAGATGAAAGCTCAGGGCCAGAGGGATATTGCTAACGCAAAGCCACCCAGCTTGGGGGCCTGACGGCCTGCTCCTTTGTCTCTTATTGTCTCGTTCTTGCATCTCTTCCCAGTGGAGTCCCACTCCGCGCTGTCAAGGGCATGGGACACCGGCCGAGCCGGAGGCACCAAGCGCACTGGCAGGTAACTCCTGCTGGGTCAGCGACCCCAGCCTCAGAGGCATGGGTAGTGGCACACACGGTTTCCACCAGATTGGCAGCACTGAGCTCACACTGCCCAGGAACTCCTGAGGAAGGGGAGCAAAATGGTGCCGATTTGGGGAAACTGCATTTTTTTCCTGCAACGAGTGCTGCTCAGCCTGCTCTGGCAGTCCCAGACAGCAGCTTGGTGCAGCCAGCTTGGCAGGCAGCACCCCTGGGCCTTTGTGAATTCCCTGTTCTGCACTGGGAAAGCACTTGGCCATGTCCCCAAGTATCCCAGTGCTCTTTGGAAAGTGGTAGGATTAGAAACCAGTAAGTGCAGTGAGAGCCTGATAGTCTGGGGACTCCCTAGCACTTCTGTCTGCTCCAGAAATAGGATGTTCTAAGCAGCCTCTGTCCGTTTTTCCCATTGCAGCATTCCACTTGTGCAGTACTTTACTCTCAGTGAGCAGAAAAAATGACTCACCCTGCAGTGGGCTACCCCCAGATCCCTCTGATGCCCTTCTCTTCATCAGCTGCTTCCTTGCCCACCACTGCAGTATCCCTCATTTAGCAGAATCCACTGACCTTGAGAAACCCAAGAGCTCTTCATCCAGTTGGGACTAGAGTTAAGGGTAGGGTCAGGGTTAAGGTTTGGATGCCCTGACAGCAGCTTGGCCACATCAGGTGTTTGCAGAGCTTCACAGCTATTGCAGAGAGCAGACCTGAAGCTCTTTTTGGGTTTCCATGCAGCTTTTTCTCAAGGCCTGAATGAAATTTTATGCAAGTTGGACTAAAAACCGCACCAGGGCCAAGGCTTTGCTGTAGCACTGCTGTCTTGCTCCTCTACCTTTCCCATTACGCTGTTTTCTCTGAAGGCAGAAGTGCTGGCATGCTAGTGTGCCGACAGACAGCTCTGCCTCTTCCCCACTCTCATGCTAAGCAGAAAGTGCACTGGGCAGTTCTTCCAGGTGCTGCCCAGAGCCGGGAGAGGCAAGGGCTGTGCCCCTGGGCTCCCTCCCGGGCAGCCGGGCTGTGGAGCCACCTTGAGCATGGGAGGGGGGCAAGGAGCCAAACTGGTTTTCAGAGGGATCTTGGCTGGATTTACAAAGGGAGCGTATAACACGGGTTGTCTACAAAGGCATTTGGGGACAGCATGGCCTTTCCTGTCCTGTACCCCCGTGTTTTATTTCACGAAGGGGGGTGTGTGTGGTGTGTGTCACGCTGTCGGGGCTGTTATTCGCGACGTCCTTCCCGTTTCCCTCAAAGCCTTTCCCAGATGTAGCAGGGTTGCGGGCGGATTCTCACAAACTTCAAAAGCCGCTCGAGATAGGTGGCGGGATCCTAACGCAGCCGGCCTCGCACCGGGCGGCAACTACCCCTCTCCCCGGGAAACCGTGGGGCCAGCCACGGGTGGATGCTCGAGCAGCCCCAGGCCGCCTGCCCCGCCGGGCCGGAGCCGTGGGTGACGCTCCCCGCGGGGCTGGCGGGATGCGCGGCGGGATGCGCGGCGGGATGCGCGGCGGGATGCGCGGCGGGATGCGCGGCGGGATGCGCGGGCCGGCTCTGCCCCCTGCCGGCACCGCCCGGCACCGCCGCGCCCCCGACGGCGGCCGCGCCCAGGAGCCCCAGGGGTCCCCGCACGGCTGCAGGGCGGTCCGCAGGAGCCACAGAGGGCCGGAGGCACCGTGAGAAGCGCTGTGCCTGCGCGATGGGCGTGGAGTTTGGCAGCGAGGCGCTGCGAGGAACACCCCACGGATCAGTGCCATGTCCCGGGCTAACGAGTGGTAGGGGAGGCCCTCATAGGTGACCCTGGGGTTTCCCCGGGGCTGGGAGGTTCTCGGGGATCAGCCCACAGCGTCTGACCTGCAGGTGGCTGTGAATCAGGGAAGTGCCTTAAAAACCCGGGGCAGACGCACAGGGGCGTCCCCGTGACCCGCCCTGAGGTGGAAACACACCCCGTCCTCACAGCGGTCCCCGTCCCGCACCCGCGTCACTGCAGCCCTGGGCTGCCCCCGCCCCCCGGGCACTGCGCCCGGACCCATCACACCTGGGCAGGGCCACCCGGCACCTTCCCGCCCCCGCCGAGCCTGGCACCCCGGGCACAGCACCCTGGGGCTGCCGTTCACCTCAGCTTTGCGCTCCAGGGCTGATCTGCAGCCCCGGGTACCTAATGGGGACTGTGCCGTGACCCCGAGCACTGCACCCCCGAGCACTACCGCAGCGCAGCGCTGCCTCGGGCACGGCATCCCCCGCAGCACCCCGTACTGCACGGGGCATTGCACCCCGGGACCCATTCCCCATCTCTGCAGCTGCGGGAGTCCCCCCGGCCCCGGGCGCCGCACCCCCGGCGGCGGCTCTGCACGCCCGGCCCCGGGCCCGGCCCCTCTCAGGGCAGCGCGGCGGTCTGGGGGCACGGCCGCCCATGGGCGGTGCCTGCGTCCCCGCGCCGCCACGTCACCGGGCGCGCTCCCCGCCGCCATTGGCCGCCCGCGTGGCGCCCGAGGCAGGGCGGGGCCGCCGTTGGCTGGCGGCGGGGGCGGGCCCGGGCGGGCGCGCTGATTGGCCACGGCAAGCGGCGGCCCCGCCCCGCCGGTGAAGGTGAGCGTCTCCTCCAGGCGCCGCGCGCCGCCCGTGCCGAACCGGAGCGGACCGGACCGCAGTGGCTGCGCCGCCATGGCCGCCTCCATCTTCGCCGCCGTCCCCCGTGCCCCGCCTGTCGCCGTCTTCAAGCTCACGGCGGATTTCCGGGAGGACGGGGACTCGCGGAAGGTCAACCTCGGCGTGGGCGGTGAGTCCGTGGCTTTGCCCTGCTCGGCGGGGCCATTCCCCGCGAGGCGGGCCGGTCGGTGCCCCTGCGGCGCCTTCCGCACCTGCTGCAGCGGCCGGGCGGCCGCGGCGGACCCCGAGCCCCAGAGGTCACCGGGCCGCAGCAGGCGCCCGGTCGGGCGCGAGGGGGTGGGCGGGCAGCGAGGTCCAGCGGGCGTCAAGGTCGGGGGCAGCCCGGCGCCGTCCGGGCCGCCGTCCTCGGTGTCCCGGGCAGGTCCCTCGGGGAGCCGCGCGGCGCAGCGTCCCCCCGGTGCAGTAAGGACGGGTCTCCCTTTCCCGCAGCCTACCGCACGGACGAGGGGCAGCCATGGGTCCTGCCGGTGGTGAAGAAGGTGGAGCAGATGATCGCCAACGACAACAGCCTGAACCACGAGTACCTGCCCATCCTGGGCCTGCCCGAGTTCCGGGCCAACGCCTCCCGGATCGCCCTGGGTGATGACAGCCCTGCCATCAAGGAGAACCGGGTATGTGGTGGACGGGGAGCACTGGGGTCCCTGGGGTGTCTCTACAGCAGAGTGGAAGAGCACAAATGCGTAGAGTACAAAATGTGCGTTTTGGCAGGATTTGGGCATTTCTCACACATGGTCTTTCTCGATTGTAGCTTACTTGATGAACCCATCTCCTTGAAACTGTTTGTGCAAGTAGTTGTGGTTTTGGGCAAAAACCAAACGTGGGCTGTGATTGGAATCTGTGTTTTCCTTAATCTTTTAATAGTTTCCCCACAGGATACCCAAGTCAGATAATATACCACCTTTCCTGAAATAAACTACTAGCTGGGAATCTGTTCTGTGCCAAAATATAACAGGAATGGCTGGAGTCTATTTATAACAGTAGAAGTTGTCAGGATGGGCCTGAGCACTGAAGGAGGTTGAAGACCACTGGAAAGGGATGGCATTCTGACTGGGGTGACCCCAGGGGACACGTTTGGGATCCTGTCTCATCCTTGCAAGCTCCTCTGCTTTCTACACATAGCAGTGTTGACCTGGGTGGACAAAGCTGGCAGTGTCTCTGTTGCAGGTCGGAAGTGTTCAGTCCCTGGGTGGGACGGGCGCTCTGCGGATCGGCACAGAGTTCCTGAGGCGCTGGTACAATGGAAACAACAACACGGCCACCCCAGTCTATGTCTCTGCTCCGTCCTGGGGTGAGTGCGGCTCTCAGGGAACCCTGTGGGTCAGCCAGTGAGGGAGGTACAGCCCTGCTTCTTGCAGAGGCCTGGGCAGTGAGAGAGGGGCCTTCCCATGTGTGTAGTAGGAGATGCTGGGACTGGAGAAGGTAGCTTGCTGGAGATAGGGCCTGCTTTTCTGAAAAGTTATTTCTTTCCTCAGAGAACCACAATTCTGTATTTATGGATGCTGGCTTCAAAGATATTAGAACATACCACTACTGGGATGCTGCCAAGAGGGGTCTGGATCTCCAGGGGCTGCTGAATGACATGGAGGTAAGTAAAAGTGGCATGGGATGGGCTGAGCTTGGTGCTGTGCTGTTGGTATCAGCAGCTGGCTGGGCTCTTGTGTGCTGTGCTGGGAAGTGGATCACTGCAAAAGAGGCTGTTGTTGCCCAGAGCAGCACCAGGCCTCTCCCTGTGCTGCAGGTGCCCAGTCTTATCCATGTGTGTATGTGACCAAGCCACGTTCTCTCCTCAGCACGCCCCGGAGTTCTCCATTTTCATCCTCCATGCCTGTGCGCACAACCCAACAGGCACAGACCCTACTCCCGAGCAGTGGAAGCAGATTGCTGCTGTCATGAAGGTATGGGCTGCTGCTGGGGCTAAAGCAGTGCTGAGGGGACAAATAGCTCTTGAACCAGCCAGAGCATTTGCATCTGAAGTGGGCTTTGGGAAGTGGCATGAGATGTGGCAGAAGCTGAAAGAGTCCCACAAGGCAGGTGTTGAAGGGAGAGGTTGACAACAGAATGGTGGTTGTCTGTGCTCAGAGCATGGATGCATTGCAGTTCTTGTGCCTCCAAGTTCTTGTTCTCAAACTCTGCGGAATGGGCTGTAGTGAGGTTTCTCCTGCTGGAAAGATTATCCACAGGCAGGTGCTGGATAGTAGCATGTGAAGTGGTGTACTTCTTGTGTCCTCAAATGCAGTTTTCTCCTGCATTGACTTTTATTGACCACTTTAATCTTTCTATTCTTTTACCCCAGTAGAAAGAAGGTAGTTTTGTTTCGTGTTGCTGGACCACTTTTCCTTTGAATTCACACAGAAACTCAATGGTCATTTTTCCCTCCTACGGGTACTGTGGGGGATAAAGCAGAGGTTATGGGGAGGGGATTTCCCTCTAACACTGTTCCTCCTTGCAGCGCCGGAGCCTGTTTCCATTCTTCGACTCGGCGTACCAAGGGTTTGCCTCTGGCAGCCTGGACAAGGATGCCTGGGCTGTGCGATACTTTGTCTCCGAGGGCTTTGAGCTCTTCTGTGCACAGTCGTTTTCCAAGAACTTTGGGCTCTACAGTGAGTGTCTGGCAGTAAGCTGGCCCAGTAGCATCATACCCAGACAGATGGGGCTGGCATGCTGAGGGGTGGGGAATGCTCTGCTTTGCCACGACATGTGGAACCAATGGCTCACATTTCTTGGCTTGTCCACAGATGAACGGGTGGGGAACCTGACCGTGGTGGGGAAGGATGCAGACAACGTGCAGCGTGTGCTGTCTCAGATGGAGAAGATTGTGCGCACCACTTGGTCCAACCCTCCCTCCCAGGGAGCGCGCATTGTGGCAACTACACTTTCTTCCCCGCAGCTCTTTGATGAGTGGTACGTGTTGCTAGGGCCGGTGGGAGAAGGGAGGAGAGGGAAGCTGTCTCCCTGAGTGTCAGGCTTGGCCAGATGGCTTCAAACCAGATGGGTGCCCATCCTTATGCTCTGCTTCCTGCCTGCTGCAGGAAGGGCAATGTGAAGACAATGGCAGATCGGGTCTTGCTGATGCGGTCAGAGCTCCGGTCTCGCCTGGAGGCCCTTGGGACCCCAGGCACCTGGAACCACATCACAGAGCAGATCGGCATGTTCAGCTTCACAGGGCTGAACCGTAAGTATCAAGTGGCCTGGTGAAGGGAGGATTGGGTGAGGACAGTTTTTGCTGTGGGTGGATTGGGCTGAAGCAGTCCAAGCAGGAATCTCTCAACCTTACTGGAGTTGTGACATCACTGCATCTGTGGCTGGGGAGGGATGAAGCATCAGACAGTATTTCAGTGGCCAGTGCTTGAACTCTTTTGCTTGTTGTGAAAGATTCAAGCATCCCCGACTGGTTCTTTAGGCTTTTCCGAGCTGTGGGTCACTGCTCTGACTTGATGCCCAATTGTTTCTGCAGCTAAGCAAGTGGAGTACATGGTCAAGGAAAAACACATCTACCTGATGGCTAGTGGGCGCATCAACATGTGTGGTCTAACTACCAAGAACCTGGACTATGTGGCCAAGTCCATCCATGAAGCTGTCACAAAAATCCAATGAAGCACATGAACAACCAAACTTACATGAAGTCACCAAAGCTATAGTGTGTAGTCCATGTCTTTCTCTGCTCATGGCTTGCCTTTTCCCACACCTCTTGGGGTTTAATAAAGATGGGAGCTGTAGCTCAATCAGGGATAATCATCTTCTGACGTTTTTTAAGTGGTCCTTGCAATATGGTAAGCCAGTGTCCCCAGGAGGTGGGGGCAGCATGAGCCCCCTTGGCTCTTGTTTCACAACAGCAGCCTGGTCTTCAGGCCCTTTGAGCTGCATCTTTAGCACATCCAAATCAACTCCGTGTAACTGATCATTTTGATCATGGTGAAGTCTGGTGCCAGTGCAATGCACTGTGGGATAACAGCCCAGTGGTTGGGATCTCACATGGCTTGTGAACTAATGTCACTCAGTAGTATTTTGGAGAGGGGTAAAGCTGTGGCTAGCTTCCTCTCTCCACCTGTCCCACCCCTTCCCAATGTCTGAGCCTTACACGAGCAAATATTTGTAATTGTGATAATTGCTTCTTTGTGTTGCTGACATGAAATTAAACCTTAGTCTCTGAATGCTGCCCCTGCCTTGTGTGGTGTTGTGTCTTCAGACTGTATGAACCTCTTCCCAGGCTGAGGTTAAAGCCTCAACATCCTCGTTTGTCCACTTACTCAGTTTGTTTCAAGGCTGTCCCTTTCTCTCTCAGGGTGTGTTGCATCTGTGATGATCTACTACTAAAGGGGGATTCTTACTGGGAGAGTGTTGTTGAGAGCTCCCTGTGACTACATGAAGCCAACCAGTTCCTCCTATATCCATCTTGTGTTCTTCCTGCCCCCCTGCCCTGTGCTGCCCAGCTCATCCTGTCTGTCTGTCTGTCTGTCTCTGCTTGCTTTCTGGATGGTCAAGTGTTTCCAGCTTTTTGGCCATCCCTCCTTGGCCCAGGGCTGCTGGGCTGCCCCTAGGGTGTCAAAAAGCAGATCTCTTCTGTTCATCCTTTTCAGCAGGCCCCTGGTGAACCACCATCTACTCCCATTGGCTTCAGGGGGGCCTGCCAGCAGCAGCCTGTGTTTCTGGCACTGAAAAAGAGCTGGGACCATCTGTTTCTGCTCTCTGCAGTCACTGCAGATCTATTTGTGAGTTGACAGAGCAGCCTCCTGACAGGATCTTGTAAAGAAAGGGGACAGCTCCTTTCCTTGGGTCAGGTGGCAGTACTCACTGTTACCCTGATGGATTTGCTTGTGCTGCAGCTTAGACAGAAAAGGCAAAAATGGTGCCTTATTGCCTTGTGTTTGCACAGAGTGCATGGGGTCTCTTGTTTGTTCTTTTTGGGTTAGCATTCATGTCACAGAAGAGAGTGAGCCAGAGAGAGCCTTTCCTCCTCTCTGCTGGTGGGGAGCTTTTTCTCCTTTTGGTGTCCATTCACAACAGGGATGATGGGGAAGTGGTTAAAAGGTGGCTTCTAGGGGTGAACTCAGGAGGAGTTAAGGAACCAACTCTGCTTTTGTTATTTATGATATTTGCTTACACTTCTGCCCTTACAGACCTGCTGGTGTGAAGGCTGGCCCACCCCATGTGATCTATGTCAGTGTTTTGCTAGTCTTACCAGCCTTGTTTTTCCTAGCAAGTGACCTAAATTTCTCCTTTTCTGTGGTGTAAGCTTATCACCAATTATCCCATTCACCATGGCAACAGAGAACAGATTATTCCTTTCCTCTGTACAACAGCTTTTTATGTATTTGAAAACTTCCTCTCTCCCCTTCACATCCTTCACCAGTTAAGATTAAGTGACTCTATTTCCTTCAGCCTTTGGGGTAGGTTGTTTTCCAGCCTTTGCTTTCCTCTGTCCACTTTTCAATTGCTGTGTGTTTCCTTAGAAGGGCAGTGCCCAGATAGGGCTGCAGTTATTCCAGCTGAAGTTTTATCAGCATGGGTGGACTATGAGATTTCTGTTGTTATCTGTCAGGCTGTACTCCAGCATGTATATCCCACTGTTGTGTTTGCAATGGCCTGATAATAACTCCTGCTTTTCCCCCAGTCCTTGTCAGCACTACTGTGGCTTATCGCTCTGCTTGCCAAGTGCTCTCCAGCTTCATGGCAGGAAATTGGGCAGCACTTGCTGATCTGTTCTCTTGCTTCCTTCAGTTAGGCTGAGTCCTGTACTCCAGCCACTTCTGGCCATGGGTAGGAGGGCAGCCTGGCCTGGTGGGAGAGGTTAGCATCCTTCCCTACACCCATGGACACAGAGAGGGCATCACTCAGGGAAAAATCACTTTTAATGTTGATATCCCCATTGCATTGAGCCTCTACAAAAACTACTCACTGGTCTGTACCACGCCGAAGTCTTGGTGCGAGCCTTCCTCACACCAGCAGGCGTGTGTGGGGAGCAAGATGGTCCAATGCAGCATGGAGAGGCCCCTCCCCAGGGAGGGGGCTGCACTCGGGGGTGAGCGGGGCTCCTTGCCCTGTGCCTAGCAGGGCTTCGGGAGTGCTGGGCTGTGTCGATGGTCAGCGTGAGCGAGGCGCTGCAAGCGGGTGTGTCGCCAGGCACGGCACAAACGTGCGCTGGGGCCTGAGCTGCGTGGGGCACCCCCCAAATAGCACATTCTTCTCGTGGTGGAGACCACATCTGTGCAGCACCCAGCACTGCTGGGCTCCGGGCCTCGCTGGGATGGGGATGGTAAATGATGTTAAAGGGCAGTTCTGGGTTGGGCTGCCCCTCCCTGCACTGCCTGCAGGGATGCCGTGACAGACACTTTTTCACCTTTCCTTTTTCCACCTCTTCCTTGATACCAGATGCCATCAGGGAGCAGCTGGGCAAGGGCTCTCGGACTCCAGCTAGCTGGTCCAGGCTGCCTGGGTGGTTCAGCCCTGCCAGGGGTACATCCTTTCTCGCCTGGAGATGGGGCTCTGCACAAGTCCTGCAGGGAGGGGCGGCACGAGCGGGTGGACAGGCAGCGAGCGAGTGCAGACCTCCTGCTGCTGGACATGAGCCTCATGGCAGGAGACCCCCATGCTGCAGACCTGGAAGACACAAGCACAGCCTGGTGCAGGTGGCCAGAACTTGTCCTCCCTGACCTGCTGCTGCTCAAGCCTGCAGCACCTTTCCTAGCCACTCTCAGGGGTATACTGGTGCAGACACAGGTTTCTAGTGAAAACATGAGCCACGGTCTCACTCCAATCTCTGACATCCAGTCTGCTGTTAAGAGCAGACCCTGCTCCATATCCCTTGACCCTGCTCCAGCCCCCAGCAACACACACACCTGCACGGGCTCCAAACCACACCATTTGGCTTTGCTGCCTGCAACTTGATTTTACACTATTTAAAATGATAAAATGAGTGACCTCCCACTTGCTGGGGAAGGAGTGTTACACCAAGAGGCAGGTTCCTACCTCCAGTCTGCATGGGCCTCCAGCACTGTGCTCTGGCCACGCTGCTGCTCAGGTGATTAATGGGGCGAGATTGGAGCTTTCCTCTGGTGACTTCTCACCTTCCAATGATGTCCGCCGCTTGCGCCCACCTGCAGCAGCAAGGGCACTCAGGGCAGGGGTGCATAGGCTTGGGCCAGGACCTAGTGGCTGGCTCTTCCTGAGCTAGCCGTAGGTGCAGTTTTGCCGGCTGCTGAGGTACTGACAGGGAAATAGGTTGCCCCCTGTTCCATGCCAGCCCCATGCAGGGTGTCCCCACGACAGAGCTGGGGAGCAGCTGACACAGGCAGTGGGGTGCCGAGGCAGAGCTCTCCCCTGGGTGTGCCTTCCCCGGGTCAGTCACTCACTGAGGGATCTCAGCAGCCTCTTGCCCAGTGCCTCCTCAGAGCTGCTCGGTGATGAGTTGGTCCTGGCCTCTCTACCCGGGGACTCTGCTTCCAGGACGGTCCCGCAGCACTCACTGTCTGCAAAAGCCCAGCGTGGCTGCAGCGCCTCAGGGCACCATGGCCTCGCCACCCCCGGGGTCAGGCGTGTGTGCCCCCCGGCCAGACTCACTCTGCCGCTTGCTGTTCTCCTCGTTGTCAGCCAGCTCCTCCTGGATGAAGGGGATGCCCTCCATGCGCAGGAACACTGACTCGCTGGGACTGCGCAGCCCCTCGGGGCGGCTGCCTGCAGGGACACAGGGCAGGCGTGACAGCAGGGCAGGGAGGTGCCGTGCCCTGGGGCAGGATGTGGCAGGATGCCAGCCATGGCAGCAGGTCCCACTGCCAGGGACCCCGGGAGACACGAGCGCATGGCAATGAGGAATTACGTGCCTGCACGCTGGCAGCTGTGTGCAAGTGCAGGCATCCACAGGTGTGTGTGTGCAAATGCCCACGAACCCCACTCCATGTGCAACTGCATCCCAGAGCTGGTGTGTGCATCATGCCGGAGGGTCCCAGCACGGACCCCCCAGGGGACATGCAGTGTTGGCCTGTGGCAGGGAAAGAATGCTGCTGGTGACTCACACATGATGCTGTTCCTCTCATTCAGGAGGGTGGCGGGGTCCTCCTTGGGTGTCTGTGGGGTTCCCCGCACAGTCGAGGCCTTGGTTGAATCCCTGTCGAAGGCCTCCATGTCAGGGGACTGGGGTGAGCTGTCCATGCGGCTGGCCACCAGTGCGTTGTGGTACTGCTGCCGGGTCACCTGGGCACACAGACATGTGCACCCAGCTCAGTGGGCACCAAGCCCCACCGGGACCTCTTGGAGACTTGGTGGCTCCAACCAAACCTCCAGACAGCAGGAGTAAGTGCAGGACTCCCCAGCACCCACTGGGCACCCACCAGGCTCCTGGGGCACAGTAGGGCAAGAGGGCACCCGGACAGGGGTGGCCAGGGTGGGACAGTCCCTGCCAGCCCTGCCCATACCTTGACAAACTGCACGTCACAGAGGATGTGCACGGAGTAGTCGGGCGTGTAGATGTTGTTGCTGCTGCTGTGGAGCTGCGTGCTGCTGCCTCCATAGTCCTCCCGGTTGGGGGACTCAGAGCGGTTGAGGCCACTGCAGCGCGACGGTGACCTGTTCACTGCAGGAGGGGACAGCAGAGAGGCAAACACTCACTCTTGCTCGAGGTGTTGCTTGTGTTTCCAGTGCCAGTGTAGGGCCAAGGTGGACCAGTCACCTCCAGCGGCATTCCCCAGGACACGGGGCTGGCAGGGGCCCTGAGGGGGACCTGCAGCTGGTCCTCAGTGCACGCTGGTGTGGAGACTGTGCCATGTCAGCCCCACACAAACCGAAGGGACCAGGCAGGACTCTGACGTGGTGCCAGCAGCAGGGGCTAGGGCTGCTGCCTGCCTGTCACTGACAGCTCTCCTGTTACTGCTGGCCTTTGCACTGCATTTGGCACAGCTCTCCTGGTTGCAGCCGGCAGCCTGTGAGTATTTGTGCAATGTGTCTCAAGGGCATGCTCCTGTTCACCCCGACTATGACAGATCAGGAGGAGAGGCTGCCATGGCAAGCTGGCCTGTCACTCACGTTGACTGATGGCCTCTGACACACAGCATGATGGATTTTGTCTAGTCAGTGATTTATTAGGGAACAAAGGCAGCTTGTTCCTTGCACGGGTGACATCTGCTGACTTTGCTCTGCTGCTAAAATGCCCTTTTATTACCCGGATCACGAGAAAGCAAGGGGGGCAGGGCACCAGGCATGCAGTGCTGCAGGTCACTGTCACCAAAAGCAGCAAGTCAAAACCCCAAGTGCTAAGTGCAGGAAATTACAGGAAGTGCACACCAAAGCAAGCCCAAGCTGTCCATGGCTCCCCTTTGTCCCCATCCCATTCTTCCTGGGATTTGCATCATACTGGGGAGGCTGTGGCAGGACTGCTGTCCCCAGTCTGCCACCAATGCTCCAACCAGTGAGGGGCTGCCCAGGGGTGCCGTGGGGTACTGCCCAGCATGCAGGGTTGAGGGGGCTTGAGGCAATGGGGACAGGGTGCTGGAAAGAGCCTGCCACATGCAGAGGTCCCTGGCCAAAGCCACACCCTGTTACCTGGAGAGCCAGCCAGGGAGTCCCCTCTGCTGAAGGCGAAAGTACGGGACACTGAGACAGGCACTGCAGAGAGAGGGAGGGAGAAGGAGGGAGGGGACCCGGGGGAAAGGTCAGGGATGGAGGTGAGGGTGGGATACAGACCAAAAGGAAGAATGAGAAAAAGAATCATGTGCCAGCAGTCCTGGGCTGAGCTCCCATTGCTGTCTCCAGCATCCCTTCTCACCCCTTCAACACCCTCCTGCTTCTGCTCTGGGGAGGTGCTCGCCAGTCCTGGGCCACCAGCAGGAACACAGACTTGAAAGCTGTAAATCAGCAGGTTGCTCTGTGATGAGGTAAGGGGAGGTGAGGCTGGCAGGGAGGACCTGCTCCTGCCAGGCCTGTCTGCAGAGCCACACAACTTCCTAGGGCCCTGGCACGGGTAGAAAGCATCTTTTCCCCCATGGGTTAAGTGCTGGCAGTTTGCTCTAGCTCTTTACCAGCCATTGCCAGAAGAGGGGACTTGGTGGTCAGCTAATGCCACCTGGGAAATGGGTGGAAGCTAAATCACTGCACTTGGCATCTGGGATGCTTCTGGGTGTGCAGGCACATAGCAAAGAAGGAATGTGCTCTGCAAAAGCCACTGCCCCAGCCCCACAGCTGCAGGCAGGGGCTGGCAGAAGCTCTTCAAGGTGATGCAAAGCAAAAGGATTCACGTCAGGCTGTCTGCAGTTCCTTGCAAGGTCCTAGGTCTCAACAGCCTTAGGGTGATGCTGAGAAGAGCTATGCACTGGGGGCTGATCCCTGCAGGAACCGCAAGAAGCCAGGACTCTGCATCTGGGGCTGCCTGACCCATCGCCACAGAGAAGGTAAATCATAGACACTCACTTTCCGTGTTTTATTGCCATGGGTTACAGCAGCAGTGACAATTTCTAGGGCAGGCCATTCCCCCTCCAGGTGATTGCTGCCCTCCACAGCATTCCTGGGCCATGCCACAGGGGATGGGGGAGCACGGAGAGACCAACACACAAGGGTGAGTGATGTACTCCTTAACACTTCCCAGTCTCTGCTTTCACCACTGCCATTGCCCACCTCGACAGTTCTGGGAGATGCAAGCCTGCTGGCTGCCAGCCCCCTCCTCCAGCCATTGCCATGATTCCCCCAGCTGCTAGCCCTCCTGCCCAAGGTGTCCTGCCCTACCTCCAGCCACTCTGTCCTCAGCACAGCTGCAACACTCTAGGAACTATCTGCTGCCTATGTGATTAACATTTTAAAATTGATTCAAACGTAAAACCCCCAGGAAATTTGCCCTGCAGTCCCCTTTTCTAATCTCCCTGCTGCTCCGCCAGGAATTCCTGTTCCATGTCCTCCCCTGAATCAAAACCTTCTGCAAATAAAAAAGACAACAGCATGAAGCACTGCCCAGAATGACCTTGTCCAGAAGGGAGCAAAGGACAATTTGTTAACCACTAGCATTGACTCCGCACTCCCACTGCCTGACCCTCCCACAGCATTTGTCACTGCACAGCACCAATGCCAAGGATCAGCTGGTGATAAAACAGTTGCATAACAACAGTTAATTAATAACAAACTGTTAAATGCTCTAGGTTAATGTCTGAATTCTCAGCTGTGATACTCTACTCACACTCATTTCTTCTGGGCTTTCCTTCAAGGAGGAAAGAGGACACCAGCCTGACAAGGGAGATGCCCTGTCACCTCTGCCTCCTAGCCTGCTCCCTTGCTGGCCAGGGCTGGGACACTGCACGTGTCCCACTGCAGGCAGGAATGGCTGCGTGGCAGAAAACACCTCATGACAGCGTCATGCGTGAGCACTGGGAGCGAAGGAGCCCTGAGCAGCAGTGTCCCGGCAGGAGGCACTGCAGACATGCATGGCTGTTCTGACACAGCTCCCACCGTGGCTTCTGCCCTGCCTGGCCCAAGGACCGTGGGCAGCACTCACTGCCTGAGCCCGGCGGGGCCCTGAGGACTGTCACCTAGGATACAGGACATTGGGCCACCCAGCAACACCTGGCAGAAATGGGCCACGTCACTGATTCCCTCTGTCCAAACCGAGTGCACTGTGGACACACGGAGGAGGAGGAATGCGCACTGAGGGGTTAATCCGTCAGTCCATGAGCCAGCCTTTGGCACAGAGGCAGAGCAAGCAGCAGATGAACCCTAGAGCTGCAGAAAGACTGGGACCCACCGGGGTGAGTCACCTGCCCCAAGAGACTCTCCCTGTTCTCTTGATGACATTCCTCTTTACACCTCTCTGAAGATTGAATTTAGTAGGTCCCTGTTTTGATTAGGCAGGTAGAGCGTCTCGGCTCACCATCAGCACTGCAGATCTGACTGCAGCATCTGGGGTTTGGATGAGGGATGTGACAGGGATTGGGCAGCACCTCCACCTGCTCCTGAGCCACCAGGGACTAAACATCTGCAGGGGTTATAGCAAAGAAGGGGGTACCTGCCAGTCTCCCCTAATCAGAGCTCCCTCTTAACTCCTGCAAGCAGGGGATCTGCTTCTTAACCCATCAGGTCTGCAGGCAGGGAATACATTGGCACTGGAGTATCTACTTGGCTAATTTCCACCCCTACGTGCAAACAGCTCACAGGTAAATCAGCCCATCTCTGCAATTCCCGAGCAGCCCAATGCAGGGCCCGTGTTCAGGTTGTGCCCTGAGCCTCAGGAAGGCAAATGGGTCTAGAGGTGTTATGCTGAGACCTAGAATGAACATAACACCCACCTGTGGGCACTGCCCCCTGCAGTGCCAGCCGTGCTGGGACCTACTGGCAGAGACCTGGAACACGGTGGAAATTTCAAAAGGATATCAAAGGGACCTCCAAGGGACCTCCAAGTCACTCTGTGGGGCCTTTGCTGCATCAGCCCCTCAGCATGCTGTTTCGCTGTCTACGTCTTTAAAGGGTGACCTCAGCACAGAGTCTGAGCAGTTTTGCATGGGGAGAAAAGCCATCACTCCTCCAGCCAGCTGGTGCTGCAGAGAGGTTTTAGGGCCTCAGCCTGTCCCAAAATACTTACATAGGAAGGAGGATCCTGCCAGGCTTCCCATTTTTCGCACATCGTTTTCTGAAACAACAGTTGGAGGTGTGGGAATAGCAGAGGAAGGGCTCTGGCTTGCCCCATGCCCTGAAGCAGGGCCACCCCATCCTATGGCCAGCCCCTCCTCCTGGCACCAGCTGGCTTAGCCTCCATGGATGCTGCTGAAGAAAAGGCAGGGCCAGAGGGAGCCCATAGAAGCCTCACCTGAGGAGACAACAGCCATGATGGCAGGGACACCATAGTAGGTGAATGCCCCATTCTCAAACCGCAGTCCTTCCTTGCCGACCTCCACCTGCACTTTCCCCTGGAAGGAGGAGGAAAACCCTCTCAGACAGGCACCCCAAGCTCCTGACCCACCCAGGGCTGCAGGGTCCTCTGCCATCCCATACAAGAGGATGGGCATCTTTGCTGACAGAAGCAGCCCAGAACAAGGTGGCAAGCAGAAAACAGGGCAACCCCCTGCCACCCTCTGCTTGCTGCTGCCCCAGGTACCTGCAGGATGAGGACAAAGTAGTCGACGGGGCGGTTGCGCTGATAGAGGTAATGCTCCGCTGCCTTCTTGTTCTTTCGGTCATACTTGAGCTCCTGGATGACATTGGGGTGTTTCAAGAGCCGCAGCAGGATCTTCTCAGAGAGGTAGGGGGACTTGAAAGGCTCCACTTCTAGAGGGGAGGCAATACACAAATGCCATGCTCAGCAGGTCTGGGGCTGCCAGGAACCTCTCATCCTCTGAGCTGCACGGCCCCACACCTGCAGCCTAAGCACCCGCTGCCCAGAGGGGAGCTGAATGCACACCCACACTGGTAGGGCAGTGGGATGTCCAGGTTGTAGGTGGAAGTTGCTCAGTGGAGGGGAGCCTGAGCCAGGGATTGCACAAGGGCAGGTGTACCTGTTGCCATGAACCGATGGGTAGCCAGGAGGAGCTGCGGAGAGATCTTCACCTTCATCTCACTCTCTGAGAGCCTGAAGATGGAGAAATCCTGGGGCTTGCGTCCCCGGTGGGGAACCCGCTCCTTCTTCCGATTGTCAGCTGCAGGCAGAGCAGAGCGGTTACTCACCTGCAGCAGCCACAAAGCTGCTGCAGCTCCAGGGCCCCATGGCACATGCACACGTAGGGACAGGCATGTCTTGCTGCACCCTATGGCAGGGCTGCTGTGGAGGAGCAGATGGAGCAGTGGGGCACATAAACCATGCTGTGCATCCACCTTGGGAGCAGCTCCCTGGGCAGGGAGCAGGATCGTGAAACACACTTATTCCTCAGGAACAAGTCCTGGGTTGTCCTGGCTGCATCCATCACCCAGAGTTGCAAATGAGCTTGGGAACCACCCCAAGACATTTCATGCCCAACACAGATGTTCTTAGGTCAGGCCCTGCCCAGGCACCAGCTGCTTCTCTACTTCTCTATCTTGAGCATTCAAGACTCCCTGACACCTGACCAGCATCTCCCCACCATTCTTGTCTTTCCCATCATGACAGCAAATTACTCTGGGGAAGGACCACAATTTACTCTGGCCTGTTTCCTACCCACATGTCTGTCTGTCTGTGCAGGCTCCCACCCTGGCTCCTGCAACCGCAGTAGCTGCTCTGGGACACTAACTGTACAGATCCGTCTCATCCAGGATCTCGGACTTGATGATCTCCTCAATGACATCTTCCAGGGTGACAATGCCCATCACCTCGTAGAATGGGTCTCCTTCCCCTTCATTGTTCACCCGCTGCACGATGGCCAGGTGGGACTTTCCTGCAGGGGAAAAGCAGAGTGGCAGTGAGACACCGATCCCGGTGATCCTGAGAGGGGTCCCCAGTGTGGTGGGCAGGGTTTGGTGTGAGGCAGACACTGTCATCCAAAGCCACCCCAAGTGTGCTAACCCAAGGAGAAGGGCTGGACACACAGCCCAGCCTAACAGGGCAGCTGCTGTCCAGAGGGATTTGTAGATGTAGGCTCTTTTTTGGGGCCATCTTCTTTCTTTACCCAGGCTGTGAGTCACTCTGTTCAGCTCTTTGACAGCTTCCTGTGCAGGAATGAAGTGTACATTATACCAGCTCCTCCTTACCCTCAGCTTCAGTGGCATGAGACAATTCTTAACAGAGCAATAAGACAATGTTCTCCAACACAGAAATGTGCATGTGTCCTTGGCTCTACTGATTTCCCTTATCCCCCTGGTGTTTTCTTATTCTGTGGCTAATTATCTCTCCTATTAAATTGCCATGAACAGCTCCCCCTCATCTTTCTATCCATCACTGTCTAGACCAATCCTAAGATTTTTCTTAAAATATGGGCAAAACCTCCATCTTCTTGAAACAGCAGCTGGTTTTTATGCAGAAACATGTATGTTTGTTTGCAGCTTTCAGTCCAGGTCCTGCAGAACTCTTGGGTGAACCATCTGGATGCAGACACTGAACACTTTTCAAGCCATCAGCTTGGACCTGAAATTCTTCTCCAAGCCCTGCCCTTGACAGCATCTTCTCTATGTTACCTTAAACAAGCAGAGTGGGACCAGGACCTTCATCTACAATGACAGTGACTCCTGCTTGGAAGTTCCAGTGTTCTTGGATCACAGTTTCAGCTTCCCTCACTTGTCCCTTGTAAGCTGGCAGCTCTGCTGACACATTCTCAAGTTTCTTGGTTTTGGCATACTTGAAACATTTCTATTTGGTTTTGCATGTCCAGCTCTCTGTAAGCTGTTTTGGCTTTTTCAGCGTCTCCCTTCCTTTACTGGCTGCTCTGATTTACACTCCTGCTCAGCATCTTGACCAGAACCCAATTTCCAAGCCACAAACAACTTCGGGGTTTCTAGCTCCAATGTATTCTTGGACCTGCCAATGAACAGCACTGGGTTTCTTACTGCCCGTGTGGCTCCTACGCTGCTCAGCAGCGCACACAGATTCTGAACCTCTAGTTTTACTTTAAAACACCCTCATTGGCACCACAGCCAAAAACCTCTCCTCCCTCTGTTTGCTCTGCATCCCGGCGATCTCCTGTTGCAATGCCTGCACTAAACCAAAAGTCCTGCAACGACCTCTGGAAAGCTGTAAACACCTTATTTTTGCCATGGGCTCAGAGCTGAGCTCCTTGAGCAGCAATGGTCACCCAAAACGGGGGCAGGTTCCCTCTGCTATGCAGCTGCCTCTGCCGCCGCTTCTCCCCTAAACCCGTCCCAGCAAGCTCTCCCGCTGCTCCCGACAAGGGATGTGAACAGTATTCATGCACAAAGGTGTGACAGGATGGGCTCCTGCCTGGTGTGCAGCTCCTTCCTTACCCGCAGCGCCTCCCGGCTCGTCCCTGCAGAGGTGCAGGGACGAGCACAGCCCGAGCATCGTGGCAGTCCCACAGACACCTCTTGCTGGGGATCATGTGACCTTCAAATAACCCTGCCCTGGATCTGAGACGAGCAGACGACATTTCTCAGCTGAAGATCAGCACTATACATTTCTCACAGCAAATCTTGGGCATTTTCCACAGTATAAATTCCCTCCTCCTCATACCAAGCTTTTATTGCAAGATTTCAGAGAGCAGCTCACTGCCTCCCACGGCTACAGATTTAGAAATGAGAACATAACATTGCAGCAAGTAGCACTGAGATGCACTTTAAAAAACCAAATCAATAGCCTTGGGGCACTGAAAATTCAGCACGTCCTTTGGACTGGGCTATTTCACTCCTTTCGTACATAGGTTTGCGCATCTTATCTGTTCAGTGGGTAATAAAGCAACACAGCACTTAAAAAGAAAAAAGAGGAGCTGGCTGCAAGACAGCAGCAACAGCTACGTTTCATCTTAGCAAAGTCCAGCTTTTGAAAAGGTCTCCTTTGCCAAACTCTGCTCCCAAACACTGGGGCCATCTGGTCTCCTACAAGTCCTTGGGTGAACGAGGAGAGGGAAAAAGTTATTTCTTTTGGCCGAGAGCTTGCTGTTAATGACATTTACATGCAACCCAAAACCACCAAGCCCTTACCAAAAGCTTAGGTGCTACTTAAAGGCAGTCAGAGAGTGATGTAGGCAATTCTTTTTTTGGCCAAACACCTACATCGACACTGCAATTTACACTAGAAATGTGATTCCAGCTCCATGTTCATGTAGCTGCAAATGAGATTATTTAGAAATAACCCAGCACTGTTAGCCTGGAAGGAGAGCCATGGTTTCACTGCACTGGGGGCAGAGTCAGTAGGGCTGTTAGAGCACTCAAGAGTTCTTTATTTTCACAGAAAATAAACACTTGTATTCACACTCCAAACCCCCAGGTTCATGATTCCAGGCTAACACCCACATCAGAAATGGAGCAGGTACCCAACAATGGAAAATTGTTGCAGTTCTGTGTGGTTGCTCCTGCCCATACTGAGAGAGCTGATCCCAGCCCATGCCTGGCCAGCTGGTATCCATGTCACAAAAAGCCCTGAATGCCAGCCAGTCCTGGTCCTTTCAATCGAGTGCTGCTCTCAGCTGGTCCCCTCTGGGAAAGGGCTGACTTGCTCCGATTTTCCACCTGAGCGACATGAGATCATTTGCAAAGTCGTGCCCCACCCCCCTGACCTGACTGGGTTCTGTAGCTCCTCCCATCAGCTTTTTTAAGCGACCCCATGAATTTTGGTGGAGGGTTTGTGGGTGCCCTGGCTGTAGAGTCGTGGCTTGTTCACATGGCTTGTTCACTCCTGGGCAATGCTGCCAAGCTCAGCTATATCCCTCTGCCCAGCCCTGGGAGCTGCTACACTTGAACAGGAGGAAAAGCAGTGGCCTTTAGAGCATGTACAAGGGCAGAACCTGGGCAATGAGATGGAAGCAATGTCTAAGGGAGGGTGGCACAGGGACAGATCTGGGGATGCCATAGGGGACACATTTGCCTCTGCAGCCACTATCCAGCAGGTCAACCTCAGTGGGAGCACAACAGAGGGAGATGCATCATTTAAACAAACCCCCAAACTTGATCTAAAACAGCTTTAAGATCTGTAAAACTGATTGCAAAACCCGTCCTATTGTAACCACTGCTTGCTAGCTCAAATGAGATGAATTATAAGGGTGAGCTGCTTCCCCACTAGCAAGCTGTCACATATGAACTTTACAGGGCTACCGCTGATGCAGGAAAGCACAGTGAAACATTTGAGAATCAAAGCCTTGGTTTGGCAAATGCAAGAACAAATGGGCAATTAACTTTCCTTGTGCGAGCAGCTCCACAGGCCTCCGCAGGACTGCTCTCGCACAGGAAGTCTATAGGTGATTAAGTGTCTGCTCAGCATGGGATACAACTGCACTAAATTCTTTATGAGCTACATGAAATCTGCTCTTTTCAAACAACAGCTTCAGTGGAAAGTTAATGCCTCAAAATGCTAAATTACAGAGCTAATATAAACAGCTGAGAGCTTCCAGATGGAGCAAGCATCTGAACAGATATCCAAAGCTTTTATGCCCATTTTTAGGACCCTTGTTTTCCATAGGCACCTAAATGAGCTTGGGCTCATAGATCCACCTCAAATCACCTTCCCCAATGAGAGAACAGGGTCTGAACACAGGGAAATGCCTTGGCTTCTGGGAAAGAAAGTGCTGTTGGGTTCAAATTTAGCCCAGACTAATTCTTCATCATTTTTTTTATGTAGGTACCCTGCCACAGGAATGTTAAAGATGCTTTAGCCTTGTCTCTCGTTCCACGGGATGAACATCCTGAGCATGAAATTCATTTTCATGAATTTTATGGTAAGATCTGAAGCTGTTATTAGGAGATCAAAGGTACAGGCACAAATCGTGAACCATTTACAGCTACAAAATGGAAGGCAAAAAAAAAAAAAAAGCAATTTTTAAATAAGGTTGATTTGTGAAACAACCATGATGTAACTGAAATCTATTTTCTGTGTGCTTTTCTTCAGAGCTCTCCACAGGGGCTGGCAGCATCTCCGTGCCCTCTTGCTGGCCTGCATCTGGAGAAAGTAGGGACCCTGATTTGAACAACTTGAACTGAAAATGTGTGTGAGTGTGCTCTTGTGTTACCACGACTCTGCAGCCACGGTGAAACCACACATTGTATCTAGAGGAGATGCACATCTACACCTAAGCAGGGGGGAAATAACCAAGAGGGCTGCAGGGTCACCCAGCTCTACAGGAATAAGAGCTACGTAAAGGAAAAACTGTAAATCCTAACCTAACCCAGACCTTTCTCAGAGACAGAAACTTCACCTGCTTACATCTGTCTGTAGCCTTTCTCATACTCTCCTTTTGTGCTTTTCCTAATCCTAAGGAAGACTGTAAAAAGATGGAATATCTGAAATAGCTGATCTATTTCCATTGACGAAGCAGATCAGGAGAGCAAGGAGATGATTAGAGGGGACATGGAACCTCATCTTCCATCTGCTGTGCAACAGGGTTCTGACCTCCTGGGTACCCATCAGCTCAGTATGAAGGTGCCTTTGACAGCTGCAAAGAGGGAAATGTGCGGCAGGGTGCCCTCTCCCCCGAGGACTTGGCTCCCCTCTTGCTTTGCTGAATGCCTGCCCAGAGCAGGCCTGATCCTGGGACTTTTGGGGTGGGATAGAGTAGCCCAGGGTTTACACAGTAACATTAGCACAGTTTAGCAGGAAAAGCACAGTATGTTTCAGGCAGAATTGCAGCATGAGACACTGAGACCATTTTTTTGTCTATCAGCAACTCACTTGCTCTCAGCCTGGCAACCACATTCCAGGGGAAGTGTAGGTGGTACTTCCTGGGCAAAACTGGCTCCTTAACCCATACAACTGCCTTGGGAGGTCATTGCTTCAGCTCATCAAGATGCCCAGCAGAGTGACTATAACGCTTGCAGAAATCTCTTGAAGGCTGAGTTAAATTTGAAGCAACACTGTGTGCTTGCAATGCCTGCGGGCTCAGAAAGATGGTACAAAAAGCATCTGAAATGGTATTAACCTCAATTCCTGGCAAATGTAAGCACCTTCTCCAATTTGCAGAAGTCTAATAGAGACAGTGGAGCATTTTGAAATGTAAAGACAGACCCTAGGGCAGAGCTGTCCTCTGCAGGACAGGCTGTTTTCCCTGCTAAGCCTGAAAGTTTGAGGTTTGGAGAATTTATTTTTAGTAACTCTTAAAAGATGCCAAGCCACAGAAGTCTAATTTGAGTTGCAGCTCAGCCTCTGCCCTGCTGCAGGAAAATGAACATTAAGAACAAATTTCTACTGTTCCTCTGACAGAGGAAAGTTACTTGCTGAAAGGTGCCACTGCTGTGTAGAGGCTCCTCCAGGAAATCAGTCAACAAAGCCCATAAACAACTTGAGAAAGGGACAAGACTGACTTCCCAGTGGCGCTACAAAACAAGGAGGTGGACCTCACAGAAGAGGTTCCCATGAGGAGTTATATCACTGGACTGGAGCTGCAACATGCATTGCTTGGTAATCTTCAAGAAAGGAGCAGAAACAGATTGTATCACCCACAACATTTCACACTGAATAAATGCACAAACCTTTCCTCATAGCTCCACACTCCCTAGGTGAAGTTTATCCTGCAGGAAGCTCATCTGCCTCCCTACATTGCTTTAGCTTGCTAAATATGGTGCAGTTATTTTTTTGGTGTATTAGGTATTTTCTCCTGGGAGCCCAGAATAAAGCCAGGTACTCCAAGGTGTACCAATACAAATTGCCAAGAAATTGTCTCCCAATTTTTTCACTCCTTCAGTATTTTCATCTTCTTTCACCAGACTACAGGTGGCAAAATTACTGTACTGGTATGTATTTTCTCATTTCTAGTGAAGGGAGGACACATTTTGCCATGTTGCTGCACAACAAAGTATGCCTTCTATAAAAGACCCCATCTAGTTTCCCTGAAAAGATGGCAAATTGGGTGTCCAGCCCTCATTATTTCTGAGTTCTTTTTGCTGAGAAGGTGAACTCAAAACCATATTGCAGCACAAGTATTTGCTTCCTTCAGCTGAACCTGTCTCAGCTGCTCTAATGTTGTTTCTCTAAACGGTTTTTGCACCTGCCCTCCTCATTCGGGCTGTGGGTTGAAGTCTAAACTGTTCTCTTGCAGGCCCCTCTGCTGCTGTTTGGAGTCTTAACTGGGTTTTTCCCAGTTCCAGTCGGGACCCCCAATTTAACCACCTCTCTGCAGGACTTACTGCTGAAAGACAAATCAAACAATGGCTGTGGCAGCAGGGTTGTGAAAAGGCAGAGGTGAAGAGTTTGACCAGTTCTACTGTGATGGAGCAGGGGCCAGGTTTTGTTAACCAGAGGCTCACAGCTGCTCTTGGGCAGTGTAACCACACTGGGCCAGTGGCTCCCTTGGTGCTACTGAGTGTGTGCTACTATTTCATACAATTTAAATGTTCAATTGAATGGAAAGCTGATGCCACAGGTCTGTGGAAGGTAATCCCTTCTACACAAGGTCCTGCTGGGGGAGAGGCAGTTTGTGACACATCTGTGAATTAAAATCAAGGTAAACACCAATGCATTTTAATGGAACTGCACTCAAACGAGGTTAGTGTGAGCATACCTAGAAGCAAATGAAGGAAAGCTTCCCCTCACACCCTACTATAAAAGACCAAAGAGGAAAAAAAGCTGATTATCTTCATAGCTGGGACAGAACAGCAAGAGAAAAGAAATGCCTCAGGTAAACAAGGACAATAGTATGATAGCAGTGAGTAGGAGGAAACAGAAAATGAAAGTGCTGTCGGAGGTGTGAGCAAGAGTCCCAAAGTGCTGTATTTAATAATCCCTTGACATTTTCAGTAAGAAAGAACAAATGTTTGTGTACTGTGGCAAGGAGCTCTGGCAGTGAAATTGTGTTACTTATACATTATGCAAAAAAATGACATTATGGGTATAGCGTATGTGGCAGAACATTAATCATTAGTGAAACAGATCAGAAGCACACATTGTTATCTGGGAAAGAAGGATATAAAATGTTGTAGGTATTTTGTATAAATATTACAATAACAAAAAGAAAGGGTACAGTACAAAAACTGTTTGAGTTAATCATGGGAAAAGGAAAGAAAAGCTGGCTTTTCTAAAGGCTTGTGAGGGACATAAGGACCTGGAAGTGGTTATGAATGGCCATCCTTACCAGAGACTTTAATTTCCTAAAAAGAGACTGGGCCTTATCAGTGGGAGCATTTGCTGTCCTGCAGGCACCTTGGAGGTGTGAAGTGATGAATGCCTTCATTAAACACTCGCTGAGCCAGCAAGCAATCAGCCTACTTTCTAATTAGTGGAGGTGTCTCAGAAGACCTGGCCATGGAAAGAAACCTCGATTGGATCAAACAAGATACTTCACCGTAATTCAAATGGACACAGAAAAGGAGACAGTGATAAAGATTCTTAATTACAAACGGGAAATCTTTATTTTAGAAATTAAATAGTCAAGTGAACAGGGCTGACGCAACAGTGGATGGGGCTGAAGGCAGCTGGGAGCTAACATCTGTCGCAGTGTGGGAGCCAGCACAAGAACCTGTATTTGGAACTGGGAAAAGAGAGTTTAGGAGGGCTCAGGGCTGGGCTGAGGGGTGACTATTTGCAAACTCAGGGGTGACCACGTGCCTACAAATAGGGGAAAGATGAATCAGAAGAAAACATCAACCCTTGGGAAGAAGAACATTTGGGGGAAGAGCTGGAGTTGCTAAACACCATGCTGAGTTAGATACTAAGACCAAAAGCAAGGCTTTTCAGCCTTGTAGTTCAGAAAAGACAAGGAGAAGTGAGGTGGGAACAGAAAAAGGGTTTAGGGAGAGCTCTAAACAGGGACTGTAGCAAAACACCCCAGAAGGCCACAGTGGCAGACAGATATAAAGGAGGAAGAACCTGAAGTGATATGCCAAGAGTTTAATGGAGCAAAGTTAAAAGAAGGATGGATAATTTTCATCTCAGATGAAGACCAGCATATGAAAGTGCAGGGCAGGCAGCAAGGCTTGTTACCATACCCGTGAGCTCAGGGAGCAGCACACACAGAACAGCTCTGTTTAAGGAGGGCAGAGAGGACAGCAAGAAAAGGGCAGGGAACTAAGCAACCACAAGTCCATTTTTATATGTTCTATTCATCCATAGGGTACCAGGCTGTAGAACAAATTTGGAAGGGGAAGTGTATCAAAGTAAATCAGATAAATTGCAGGGGAGCCTGACCAAGGGAGAGAATGCCAAAATCATCTGACATCTCTAGGCAAGAGAGAGGTAGAAGAGACTTCAGGTGAACTTCAGTGCTGTTGCGGGAAAACACAGGTAGGAAGGAGATGCAAAGCACACAAGGAATTAGGAAGACGGGAGACAACTGGCATGGGGGGAAGGATGCAGGCATGGACTACTGCAGCTCACCAAGGTTGAACCCAGAGAACAACCTCAATGCTTTTGCTAACGGTCTTGTATAAAACCCAGGAATTTTCTGATTTTCACCATTGGGAGTCTCTAGTCCTGCTGAGGGGCAGAGAGGGCAGGTGGTGCCACACAGAACTCCTCTGCCTGAGATCCTGAGTGGTAGTGGGGACACAGCTGAACATCTCTGGAGAAGATGCTGACCTGCATGGATCTGATGAGCACATTCCTGGTGCACTGAGAAATGTCCTATCTTCTCCTCCTCCCACCTCTAAAAACGAGCATGGAGATGACTCACAGAGAGGCTTTCTCTGTTACTAGAGTGGACCAGGTTGGCCTTTCCCACATGATCAGCTCTGCCTGCGGCAGAGCGGCGCCAGGCAGCCCAGGAGCCAAGCGCTGCCCTCCCGCATTACATAATGCAGTGTGTCACTGCTGCAGCCATTTCTTAGACTCACTCACCACAGTATGAAGTAGTGAGTAACACGCGGCAAAACACAATTCCCAGTGGGAGGGAAAAACACATGCTGTGCGTATTCTCAAGGTATGGTTAATGAAATACAGCTCTCAGCATCTCTGGGGCTGCTGGCAGCTGCTGCATTATGAATGCTGTCACAGCTGCAAAAAAAGTACCGCTCTTTCTAAGGGCTTAATCTTTTCTTCTTCCTTTAAACCACTTGCATAGAAACACTTTACAGACCTCCTTCTGACTGCTAAGCTGAAAATGTGAAAGCTGAGTAATGAGATGCGATTTCCTGTCATAAACTCCTTTGCACAGAACAGAGCAGCAAATGCTGTCTGGGCAACACTGCAAGGCAGGTACCATGCCCATGCTGCCAGGCCACTGCAGACACATCAGCCCCTGGGGGACAGCCTCACCTGCCAAGCCAGCAACCTGTGAGGCCAAAGGCTCTTACAGTCTTCATAACATCACAGGTACATCAAGGGCACTGCTGGCCCTCAATTCACCCGGGGGTGTTCCACCAGGTGACACCAGGGTCATTGACACACCAGCACATGCAGGGACCAATTCCCCCCAGCATCCCTGGTACCTGCCACATCCTGCCGGGAGGCCATGCGGGGCTGCTGACCTGGAAATCATTGGGGGTGCAGAGGGGTGCAGGGGAAGCCCGCGGGGGGTGGCGCGGCCCGGCGGCCTCACCCTTCTTGAACTCCTCAAGCAGCGTGTCGAGGCGCGTGTCGTTGAAGACGCAGTGGAGCGGGCGACGGTAGAAGCGGGTGACAGTCTGCAGGGGAGTGCAGTCATCAGGGTCGACAAAGGCCAGGTCTTTGACAAAGAGTAGGTCGACAATGTTGTCGCGCCGGTCACCCTCATAGACTGGGATGCGGGTGTAGCCAGAGCGGAGGATCTCAGAGACGGTGGCGAAGTCCAGTACGGCATCGGCCCGGAGCATGAAGCAGTCGGCCAGCGGTGTCAGCACATCCTCCACCACCTTGGTGCGTAGCTCCAGCGCGCCCTGCACCATGGCCAACTCCTCCCGCACCAGGTCGCCGTGGGGGCCAGCGGCGCGCAGCGTCTCCAGCAGCCGCTCCCGCGTAGAGAAGACACTGAGCTCCTGCCGCAGCGCCCAGTCCAGCAACCGGCTGAGCGGGTAGCAGACGGGGAAGGCGGCCAGCATCAGCAGCCGGGTGAGGCAGAGCGTGCGGGAGGCGATGGCCAGCCCGTGCCGCGAGCACACCGAGTAGGGCAGCACCTCGCCGCCCAGGAAGACGGCGGCGGTGCATAGCAGCACCGGCAGCCAGGGCGCTCCCCGTGGCCCGCCGCCGGCCGCCGCCGGCCCGCCGCCGGGCAGCGAGGCGCAGAGCCAGCCGGCCAGCGCCGCGTTGGCCCCCGCCTGCCCCAGCAGCAGCGTGCAGAGCAGGTAGGTGCCGCCGCCGCCGCGCACCGCCTGCACCCGCCGCGCCTGCTCCCGCTCGGCGGCCGAGCCGCTGTTGCGCAGGACGCGGAGCTCCAGCGGGTCCAGCGAGAGCAGCGAGAGGCGCAGCCCGCTGAACAGCGCCGACAGCCCCAGCAGCAGTAGGGCGCCCAGCGCCCGCAGCCAGCCCGCCTCGGGCAGGGGCAGCAGCCAAGTGCCCAGCGGCGGGGCGGCCGGCCGCACCCGCAGCAAGAAGCCGCCCGCCGCACCGTGGTGCGCCCAGGCCCGCCCGTCCCAGGCGCACAGCGAGAAGAGCCGCCCGCCCGGCGCCGCCGCCGCCTCGCCCTTGCGCGGCTCCCGCACCCGCACCTCGGCCAGCGCCGAGCCCGCCGCGCCGCCCGAGCGCAGCGGCCCCACCACCTCCACGTCCGAGGCCCAGGCGCTGCGCTCCCGGCACCGCTCCGCCGGGCCCCGCGTCGCCGTGCTCCCTGCCGCCGCCTCTTCGATGAAGACCAGCCGCGGCTCCCGC
>NW_024580672.1:10095862-10107834 GCF_017639235.1 Corvus kubaryi
ACGTGGGCCGGGGGGCGGGCGGCCGCCGCGCCACGTGCGACCGGGACCGGCCTGCGGCGCCCCGGCGGGAGGGGCCGGCGGAGCGGGGCCGCCAACCGGGACGCTACGCACGGGACCGAGGAGTTCGCCCTCCCGCCCCGCACGGCCCGTGCGGGAGCGTCCCCCCGGCGGGCGGCACCGCGCGCTCTCTCCGCATCTGGCGAGACGCTGGCGGATCTACCCCGGAGCCCGTTCCCGGTAATACCGGTCAGCGCCCGGCCCTGGCAGCCAAAGTGGGCTGCGGGCCCGAGCAGCCAGCTCTGCCCCAGCCACCCGCGGCCGCTCTGACTCCCGGTGTCATCCTGGGTACACTGCCTGTGGGTGCGGTGTGGGGGCTGCGCCTCCCCTGCACTGTGCGGCCGGGGTTTGCTCAGGGGCTTCTGCCAGCAGTCTCTGCTGCTGGAATTTGCAGTAAGCCTCCCTCTGTTACCTGCTGAGGCCCTACTCTTCAGCTTTTCAGTTAAAATTAATTTCCCTTCTTCCGTTAGGAGTGGTTTGATCTTTTTGTTTGTTTGGGGTTTTTTTTTGTTTGGTTGGTTGGTTGGGTTTTTTTTACGGGGGGTGGGTAGTCATTAGATTTGCAGTCTTTCTAAGAAACAAAAGTACCACACTGTAACTACGTTTATTCTCATGTCTAGACCTGATGGGGAATGTTGCTACGGTTTATCAGCTTCAGAAGCATGTGCTCAATAATGCACTGAGGGACTGTTGAAACTTTTGTGTCTTCCCCGGACCAACATTCACGACAACCTTGAAACGAGGCTGGGGAACTGGAAAACAGTTGCTTACAACTGCAACAGGCTCAGTAGTGGCAAAGCAGGAAGCTAGAAAATGTCGTGGAGGCAAAGAAGTGCCCGAAAAATTCTGATTATTCACTCATTATTCCTCCCATGAAAATAGGTCACTTTCTGTGTCAGTATGTCAGCAGGCAGACAGGCATGAAAAGCTACCAGGGGGATCTGTGCTCCTTTCTGTGTTAGGAGACTCTTGTCTCTCTCTCTCTCTCTCTCTCTGGGGGAGGCAGCTAATTTTTTTCCAAATGTGATAAATTCACTGGGTGTTCACAGGTGCTGTGTGCTGCCTCACAAGCTCTTGCTAATCTTCTGCTTTCTAACTCCCCTTCAGTACCGCTGGGGAAATATTGCCTGGTGCTCTACCTGGGCATGATTGATGGTGGAGCCCACTGATAACCTACTTGTGCAGACCTTGCCCCAGGTTATACTGCCTGAGGGACAGATCTCACAGGCTGCCCTAAGCAGTACCCAGAGTGACGGGGGACCAGCACAGTCTGCTTCTGCCTTCCTATCTGCAAGGTGGTGGGGATGAGCACACGGCTGCTCCTTCCTTATTAGGACCTTGTTGGAGCTACTGCCTGAGATCATTGCATATTCTAGCAATGGCAGGCTGTCATCAGCCCTGAATTTCTCGCAGATTTCTTGGTGCTGAGAGTATTGTAAAGACGGTCTGGTTTTGTACATCACTGCCATAGCGTTTTGTATTGCTGTTCGGGAGCTGTGTACCCATGCCAGTAGTCACTCATATCAACTTGCAGGTTAGGTTCCTGGAAGGTTTTTTAGTGATAAGTTTCTCAGTATAGGAACTGAAGACTGTGAATTACAGGCGCACTTTTTTTAGTTAATTAAGTATTTGGAAAGTATTATTGTCCAGTACCCTTGTCACTAGAGATCCTTGGACAGCGGTTTGTAAACCACTGGTCTAGCCTGGAACAAGTGGGGAAAAAAACATGGCACTGCAGGAGGAAGAACCACAAGGTGGCAATCTCTCTCCGCACTTTTACTGGCAAAATAAAGCTGTGGCAAAAAAAGCCGCGGACAGTAACTGTGTAAAGCTGCAGAGGCGATTGGTCACATCTTGTATCTTCCAGAGTCACAGCAGCGTTCGTTTGAATGCTGGATTTTCTCTTCTGAATGCTTTTCCTTTAGTATGAAAAGCTCAGTCTTGAAGAGCTGGCACTGTAGGCTACTCTTTGCTGGCTTTTCCATCCTTTGCCCTCAAATAGGCAGCAGATGTTGCTTGTTAGGTTGCTAACTACCGGTGCTGCTTGCGTGCCTGCAGGCAGAGCTACTGTGTGCCTGGAGAGAAAGTTTGCACTGAGGGCACTGGCTGGTTCAGGGCACTGCTAACCTCGTGTTGTACTGATGTACAATATAATGGTTGCATCAGCACCCTGCTTCATGCTCTGATGTGCCTCAATGGGAGCAAAATCACCTGGATGTTAGGACTAGGCACTGACCTGCTGGTTGAGCTTGCATTTGGTCTTGAGGGGACTGTGAAGCCATAGTGACAGTGGCTCCACTCAGGAAAAGATGTGGCCAGAGGGTGTAAAAATTCAGAAGAGAAATAATGCTCAGTTTAAGGTAGTGCCTCTCTGGTCCTGCAGTATCAAACACCATCTGTTACTATGAGCTCCATCTCGATCAGGACATAGTTGTGTTCTTTCCAGATGTTAGCTTACATGTGCTACATGTAAAAGTAAACTGGTGTGAAAGCTGTGGTCTGATGTGCTTTCAGTAGGATTTGCCCTGCATAAGTGATGACGTGCTAGCCAGCCTCTTGCTGAGAGGATGCACTCCAGAAGTTGCAGGTGTGTGGTTGGAGTGTGTTCAATGAGTCAAGATAGGAAATATCTTCCAAAGCTCCAAATAAGACAAAACAAACTAAGCTTTAGCACATGCTCAATTGATTGAGTCTTTGGCAAAGTATGACATGAATTTGCAATGTTCTCACTGAGGCCTGTCCTGGCTGTATCCTGCCTGGTGAGTCCTTCAGCAAGCACAGCATAGCTGTCCTTCTTCTCTTATGCTGAACCCTACTTCTCTTACCTGTTCTTCCCTAACTCTTCAATTAGGAATGACAACCTGATTCCCACTCACCAGCACTGCTCAGGTTCTGCTTTACACTATGTCTGCCACCACTGAGGTCTCTCTGCAGCTTGTGTCACAGCCTGCAATATCCACAAACCTGCCAGTGGTGACTTCTCTAGTCACCGTTGTCCTCTCCCAGCTGTACAGGTCCAGCCAGGACCTGGAGAAAGTGGGAAGCATGGACATGGGGAGTCTCCTAAAGTGTCTTTATATCACCTTGACTTTAAGGTCTGAAATCAGAGTCTGGGAGGCTGCAGGTTGCAATTCACTTCCTTCCTGGTTGATGGGAGCTCAGGGGCTCTGCTGTCTGCTGGTCCTCTAGAAAAGGGCCAGGAGCCTCCAGGGACTCCTAGTGGGGATAGAAATGTTAGCAATCCAAATCATGATGGGAAACAGAAGGACTAAAAAAAAGACAGATTTTTTTTTTTACTCCCCAGAAAGCTGGAGGAAATCTAGCAAGGACAAGGCTGGCTTCTCCTGGAACATATGTGCAATCTGATTGTCACTAATGCTCTGTAGCCAGCTTAGAGAAGATACTTTCTTTGAGCGAGTGAAATAAGCACGGTGATGTGGGATATATGATAACTTCAGAAGCAGAAGGAATAAGACCCCAGGCAAGAGAGCTTCAGTGTCCTCTTTTTTTCTCTCCTTTTTTCCATCTCTAAGTCTGTGGTGTTCGGTTAACCCCCTTTCTCTGTCCTGGCCATGGTTGCTGCAGCTTTACAAGGCTTTACCCAGCCTTCTGGATGATGATGTGTTAAGAATTTGGTTTGTGATAACCAGTTTTCTCCTGAAATGATACCAAAAGTCTGCTGTTTTGATTTAAACTGTTTTCCAAGCATTTTGGTTAATAACAAAAGACAGTCCATTCCAAGAGAATCTAGCTTGAGGAAGCCATGAAATTTAACTCATTTTTGCAACTTAAATATATAATCAGTGACATATGGTAATAGTAAATACAGGGGAAATGTCATTGTTTCCGTCAAATTTCTGCATTCAGTCAAAACCTAATAGTTGTAACATCAAACTCTATTTTCCATTGAGCAGGAAATAAAGCATCATTTTTTCAAAGAAAATAGACATGCAATTGCATGCCTATTACATTGCTTATATAGCTTTTATTTTTAACTTTCTCCATTGTTGCTGTTACTAAAGGACTAACAGAAGGGAAGCTGTGGAGGGAGAAGATACAAGGCAACACCCAGTTGCCCATGGTAGAAAGGACAAAGATGTCTGTGCTGTGAATATATGCACTTTCCCTGCAGTTTTTTTCTGAGCAATAATCTTCAGTGCTTGGGTTAGGGACTCTGCACCTCACCCCTCACTTCTGCAAACATGCCAGCCCTTAAACAATGCTGAGGTGAGGATGAGTTACTGTAAGGGCTCTGGAATTTATGCAGAAAGAACACTGCTTTTTCTGGATTTATTTGAGAGTTTTTTCTGGGCAAGGGAAGCAGATTATTTGGTTTAAAGTCTGTTGGCATCAGCCCTTCTCCTCCTCCCTCCATGAGTACAGGTCACTGAGGTACTTCTGGCCTTCTCCCCTCATTCAGTAGTGCTCTCTTCTGAGCCTCCTAATTTCCTGCTTCCTTCTGGGCATTTCACTTTATTTCTACTTCACCTACTTGTCTGGTTTTCAGGCATGACCCATAGTTTACTCCTCTTGCTCTCTAGCTGTGAGTTTCATGTGTTGCTTCTGATTTCTATAATGCACACCCAAGAGTTTGCAGCATTGACACAGCTGATTTCTTCTGTCTTTGTCTGTAGCAGGGCCACGCTCAGATGTCTGGATAGAGCTGGTGACAGAGATGCCCTCTGCAAATAAATACAGAGGACAGGGGCTTACAATTTTATCATTACCTGAAATATTCCAATTCTTTTCTGTCTCTCTCACCCCAGCAGCATCTCTGATTTGAGAGCGTTTTGGCTGCTATTTCCTCCCCTGAGCTCCATCTCCTCGTTGATTTCTGCACACAGTTCCTTCCTCTTTTTTGTAATTGACTCGTTTGCTCCTCCAGTCTTGCACTTCATCCATCTTCCTACTTCCCCTCTCTGATCTAATTCTCATGTTTGCTTCCTCCATTTTTGCTGCTGGAATGTGAAGCATCCCTCCAGAAAAATAGAAGGTCTCGGTCAACTTTTACCATCCCCCTCATATTCCCTCTTCCTTCACCTCTATCATCTCCCCCAGATGGTGGAACAACTACTTGCTTGCATTCATTCTCAGGCTTGTAAAATTGGCATATTCACTTCTCTTTCTTTTTCACGTGATCATGTGAAATGGGGACAATTTTACACATTTCTCTGCTGCTCAGGGTTGGGCTCAGTTTGAAGAAAAAGTTTCCAAAGCTATTGTGGTCTTCAGGGCACTGCAGAGCTCCGGTCTCACTGTTGTGTTTTAGCTCTGTATCTCTTTGACTGTGACAAATTGCTGCCACATTTGCTGCTTCTCAAGATATGAAAGACAAAAGCGAAATCAGACCTGGCCGTTGATGAGTACAGAGAAGTTAATGGAGCCAAAGAGCATTCTCTGTCCAAGGGCGTTGTTGTACACTGAAGTGTTCTCAGTCATTATGTAGATTTTTTTCTGCTTGCTGAAAAGGCACTGGGCAAAGGGGATTTCCGTCTGCTGCGATGGCACCTGGTTTGTACCCCCAGAGCAATTCGTACAGCTTTATGGAAATCCTGCATCTCAGTCTTTGAAGGACCTCAGAAATCCTGTTGGGAGTTGAACACTTCAGGATTTCACAAGTTCTCTCCATGGACAAATCTGCAGGACCAGGGCACCCTGGGTTTGTAAGAGTATTTTTACCATGCATCAAAAGTCAGATAAAGTAAAACAATAAGGCAGATTAAGGAAAACAATAAATGCTGTTTATTCCAGCAGAGTACATGGTATCAAACTTCTCACAAACTGGAAATTAAATTACCAAAAAAAAAAAAAATTAAAAATCGTTGATTGGTAGTTGCCTAAAACTCCATCCTCCCGGTTTCATTCTGAGGTGTGCCACCCAGGGAGAGCACACATTCACAACCTTTATGGCACCAGTGCTTGCTTTATGCTCCTGTCCCCCCCACATTTCCCCTTTTTTTTTTTTTTTTTTTTACAGGTTTCTTCATTGTGCAGCTAGTGAGTGCAGACTGACTCTCAGAGAAACATGCTCCATTTTCCTATGGCTAGATTTGGAAATACCAGTTTGTGTTCCCTTCGCGCTGGCAAAAATGCAAAGACAACATTGCCAACTGTGCTTCTCCTGACCAGGCAGTTGGTTTTGGTCGATGCCTTGCCTTTTGCATGTATGGAGGGAGGAAGCTCTCTCAGTAGGCTTGCTTTCCTCCTGCTGTGGCTGAGCTCCCTAGCCAGCCAGTCCTTCTAGCTCAGACAGAGGTATTTGCTTTTTACAGAACTTCCCAGGTCACCTACTAAAGAGCAGTATGTGGATACTGTAGTAAATCAAGCAACTGTCCTCTGTCTGTTTGATCAGGTTAGACATGATACATAAACATGCTAGAAAATGGTTTCAGCAGAGGACTTCAGACTGTGCGACACCCACCTTGAGGCACTGGCAGTTTTAGGAGGTTGCATTCCAGACATTAAGGCTCTTGTGGTGAAAATGATGGACACTGCGCTCCAGAAGGAGCAAAAAGCTCAGTAAAAAGAATCTGTCATGCAGTTGCATGCTCTGATGATCACAGGTTTACCACATTCACTGGTCCTGCTCTTCTAAGAAACTGTCATGCCATGGTGCAGGGCAGGAGCTTAAGAGCCTGAAAAGAAAGTGTATTTTTGTGAAGTATGGATAACACTCTTAATTTTCACTTGGTGAATTTTCTCCTTGCTGGCTTCTTTTAGAGCATCCATAACTCAGATTTACTTGACAGCACTACAGAAACAGACATGGTTGATATCTTGGGAATCAAAGACATGATGATTTTTTTTTTAAAGGGCTGTCTAGCCTGTTTTATCCTTCCCAGCCTAATGGAGGTTTGTTTGGTACAGGACATCCTCTGATGATAATAACTTTCATCATTTATGAGCAAAGTTTATTTTTTAGTGAACTAAAAATGTTCCTCCTAAGGAGATTTCCCCCATTTTCTTTTGGGCCAATTTGCACAGCCTGAGATCTGAGTTTAGATTTCCGTTGCGCTTTTTATTCTCTTCTTTTTTTTTTTTTTTTTCCATCTAAAGAGGTTTCCTCTGCTGAAAACCTTCAACAACTGCTCAGACCATTTACAAGAAGCACTTTCTCAGGCAGTAGCTCTACAAAAGAGAGGAGAAATCGAAGTGACTACCTATAATAATGAAGTTAAATGCAGTTTTAAGTGTTTGTGAATTGCAACTGACTGAAAGGGTGCCAAACATTTTGCAAATATATACAAAAAGACAGGCCCCTGCTCTAATCAGCTTATAAATTAAAAGGAAAGTACATTGGCAAGAGTAGAAGAGATGATATGGTATGCTTTAAATAGTTTATAGGGAGCTGGAGGATTGTTGTTTATTTGGTGATGTTGGGAAAATATTTAATGTACTTTGGTTAAGCTCTTTATAGAAATGCTTCTCCTCCCCCAGTTTTCTTTTCCAATGACTGTTTTGGAGATTAAAAGCAGCAAGTTTAGAGAGGATGGAAAACGGAGAAACCTATTTCGAAATTGACAAAACCGCGAGTAAATCTTTATAGATACTTTTTATGTGAGTCAGGCTTTCTAAAGTAATTATCATAATTCAGGCAAGGACCATCGCTTCGCCGCCCTTGCGGACATCGAGCCAGGGTCGCAGCTGGTGTAAATTGAGATATCTCTTATCTGGCGTGCGTGGCTGGGGAGGAGGTGGCCGTGGCCCCCCTTTGCAGTCTCCCGGGCCATCCCCGAGCTGCGCCGGACGGCAGCGGCGGCTCCCGGGACTCGCAGCGCTCGGGGCCCGGGACTCCCCGCACCTCCGCTGCTGCCCCAGCGCTCGCAGATAACCAAATATTTTTTAGCGTTTAAAGGGTTTTTATAGCAATCCTACAATTTATTGAAAAACAGACCAACAAACAAAAAGCCCAAACGACTTTATTTTTAGATTTAACTTGCCGCTGCTGGAGTCAGACGCAAAGTGGGGTGCAATTGTATTTCCGAGGGCACAGGATTGGGGCAGGCTCCCGGTGTTGGTTTGGAAAGCTCGGACAGGTAAATTAGTATTTCCTTTAGCGTCGTCTTCCCAGAATCTGGAAGGCGACTCCGGCATCTGGGAGTTTTTTTGCCTCTTTCCCTGCTGTCTAATGTTGTTGGTGATATCTCCGCAGATAAGTGACTTCACTGCATCCGGAGTTTGCGTTCAAAGCAGAGACTAATTGTGGGGAACGTTTCAGAATAAACACATTTCTCTTCCGAAATAGTGTGTTTGTAAGGAAAAAATATATATAAAGGAGGTTAAACTGGATAATTTGTTTAGGTTTTGTTTGGGGTTTTTTTTCCCCTTTTACTACAGAACACACTGGAGTTTTGTTTGAAAATAGAACCATCTTTGGCGGGAGGCACAATACAAAATTTCGGCCTGCAAGCACAGCAAATACCCCTGAAGCCTTGCTCACATCTCTGATAACGTAGAAAAAAATTATTTAACAAAACCGAGATAATTCAAAAACTCGTGTTCTTCATTTGGAGATGACCCAAAAAACTGCGCTTCTGAAGCAGAGGCTTTAGGTCCTGGGTCAATTTTAAGTGCTATTGCAAACCGCGGCAGAAGTGTTTGCAGCCGAACACAAATTTCCAGGCTTAAATTGCCTTCTTCCTGTCCCGGGATGCCAGGGCTTTGCACAGCCGAAATTGCACAGCTCTTTTCCCCGGCTCCTCTTACTTATTCCAGAGCTCAGAGCCCGCTGCCCCGGGCACCCTTTTGCTGCTCTGGGTCAGCCTGCGCTGCGCTGCGCTCGGCAGCCTCTTCCCAGGCGCGGCTTGAGCCCTGCTCTCCGCTTTAGCGGGATGGTTTCACGACAAATCCTCGTTTGTGTATTCCCTGCTCACCCCTACCAGAGCCAGAGGTATGTTTCATCCTTCCCCACGCGTTACCATAGCGGCCCCGTACCGCCGCAGCCCCTGCCTGAGTGACCCGGGACTGGCAGGGGTGGCTGCCCCTCTTCTCTAGGAGCGTTTCGTGGGCCAGAGAGACAAGGGGAGTGGAGATTTCCACGGGAGACAGCGCTACCCGCGGACTTCCCCAGGGGCCCAGGCCCGAGTGCTTCCCGTCTGTGCGGGGCTCCGCCGGGCGCAGCGAGCTCCGGGACTCGCCGCCGGGTCACCGGGGCCGCTCCCGCCGCCTCTCGGGCCCTGACTGGGGCGATCGGGACGCGCAAGTAGCTCCGCACAGACACCGGGAGAAGCTGGAGGCGGTTCCCGAGGGCGGGGAGCCCTGTCGGGACAGCGGGCTGCCCGTGCGCTCGGAGTGCCCCTGATCCGGCTGCCCGGGCCGCTCGTACCTGGCCCGCCGGCTTCCCCGAGGGCGGCTGGCTGGTCCCCGGCGCCCGGTCCGCTCTTGCGGCGAGATTTGTGCCTTGATGCCGAAGCCGCGCTGCTGCCCGCAGCCCCGGCGCCTCCCGACCGCGGTGCGAAGGGTGTCCGCAGGTGGGTGCCGGCTCCCCCGCCGCGCCGGGCCCCTCACCAGCAGATGGTGCTGCGGGCGCCCCATCCCCGGGGCTGCGGGGCCCCGACGGACCGCACCTGGCCCGGCTCAGCCCTCCGGCCGTCAGCCCTCCGTCGCCGGGCCGGCAGCGGCACCGGGGCCAGCATGGCCCGGGCCACGGCGGCCGGACCCAGGTAAGGGTTACGTGTCCCAGAAGTCGCAGACTGCTAGCGGGGATTCGGGGCTTGCCCGGGAAGCGGCTGCTGACGGAAAGGATGTCCGATTCGAATGGATATGCCCTGAGGCTCCCGGGATTGTCGGCAGCCGCCACCAATCCCCGGCCCGGTGCCACGACCTTGCACCCAGAGCTGACAACCGCAGCCGCCTGCACTTCTGCAGTGCGCCGAGCCCGGTCCGTCCTGTCCCGGTCCGTCCTGGAGGCAGCGACCAAGGGCTTGCCCCGGCACGAGGGTCGTCGTCGATGCCATCAAACCGCGCTGTCCTTTCCATCCCCGATGAGGACGTTTGCACACCAGGCATTGCTGCTGCCTCCCCTCTCCTTTCCCTGTTGGTGGTCGGACACCAATGGGGCCGGAGGAAGGCGGGAAAGAGCGACCAGCGGCTCGGTTCCCTGCTGTGCTCGACGGCCTTCGTGCGAGGACCGGCCGAGCCCCAGCTTCGGGCAGGGCGCACCGAGCGTGCCGCGTCGGGGCTCCGGGGTGCTGACGGCCCCCAGCCCCGCTGCGCCCGTCGGGTCCCAGGGAGCCTCCAGCGCTCAGCCCCGAGGGCCTCGCCCAGCACCGTGGGTCCCGGCGCGGTTTGGAGCTAACTCTTCCCGCAGGCAGTGTTTGGAGTCTTTTTCGGGGTGATTACCCCCCTACCCCCCCCTTTCCCCCACCGGGCACCCCACGGCCGTCCTCCCTGCCTTACCGTCTCTGTCGCTCCTGCAGCCGGCGACTATGCCGGACCGTACTGGCCGGTCCCCACGCTCCAGCCCCCGTCCCGAGGTCCCTGGTGTCTCGGTGTCCCGATTCTGTCCCGGTTTTGCGTGGTGCTGGGGCTCCCGCCGCCGAAAACGTTCGCCGGAGCCGGCGCGAAGCGAAAGCTCGGTGTTGGCGGGGCTGCGGCAGGGCGGCGGGCCCCGAGCCGAGGGGGTTAAACCAGGAGCCTCCCCTTACCTTCAAAAAGTTAAAAATGTCTGGAGCCTGCATCTCTTAAAGGGGCGGTGCTGGCTGCAAGGAGTCTTGGCACCGGCTGCGAGAAAGGCTGGTCAGGGGCGTGAGTTCCCCTCCACCAACACCAAAACATTGCAAAAAAAGGCAGAGCGCCCCACACTTTAGATAAGGACAATTAGCCACCAGCGAGCCCCTGCAGACAGCGAGTTAATTAGGGGTTTCCTGCTCTCCGGCATGCCCTGTCCCAGCTCCTGCCCCCCGGGGCTCTTAGCCCTGATGGCACCTGGGCTGGCCCTCATGGCCACCTTCTCGCTGCCCTCCCAGGCTGGGGACAGGAGAGCACTGCCGGTGGAGAAACCTCCAGGTGTGAAGGGAAGAACTCTCATTCTCCTTGATGTCAACACCAAGAGCCCTGTCAGGATAATCAGTGAGAATTTCCTCTCCCTGCAGCTGGACCCCTCCATCATTCATGATGGCTGGCTCGATTTCTTAAGGTAAGGCAGGAGCCCCCCGGCGCCCTCCCCACGCCGCCCGCGGGGCGCCCCGGCGGCCCCGCCGCCCAGCCCTGCCGGGCTCCGCGCTGCTGGCGGCGCTTGTTGTGACGGAGGGAGCGAGGCCATGGTTTCCATTAAGATGCACATGTTTGCAATGGAGAAAGCATTTCGGAGACTTATCAGTTATGACTGCAAAAATGTCGTGCTCCCCTCGCTCCAGCAACCGCTCCTCTGCAAAAGCACAACACGGGGCCGAGGCAGCACAGGGGAAAAATCAAAATCAAAATCAAACAAAAACCAGCAGCAGGAACGGGGCCGCCTGCCTAGCCGAGCCGAGCCTTCCCCGGGTCCCGACGGGCAGAGAGCGGGTGTCGGCCAGGTCTTCTGAGCCCTCCGCTCCCCGGACTTCCAGCCCCGCGCGGGGGGCAGAGCCGGGCTGCAGCTGCGCTGGGCTCCACCGGCGGTGCGGAGCGGCCGCGGCCTGGAGGCGCTGGGACGGCCAGAAAGCCTTCTCCCTGCTGGGTAAGTCGGGGAGGGAGAGCGGGTCTCCTCCGCACGCCCGCTCCGAGGGTCCTTTCGGCAGCAGAGGAAGGAGCGGGGCGAGGATGCGGGAAGGCGCGAGCGAAGCGGAGCCGGGACGGCTCCCGCTTTTCTCCCCTCCCCGCTTTTCTCCCCTCCCCGGCGGCTCGGCCCGCGGCACGGTCCCGCGTGGCGCTGAGCGCCTCTGCCTCCTGGACGCCGCTGCACTTGTCCGGGGGGCGCCGGCGGGACGGGGGGG
>NW_024580672.1:10117834-10246373 GCF_017639235.1 Corvus kubaryi
GGGTACTGACCCGGCCCGCCGGGGGCACGGCTCCTGGCCTGCCGGTTTTGGAAAATCCTCTGGGGCTCCCACATCTGGAGTTCTTTCGCACTCCTGCCAGGAGCTGCTCGGTTCCGTGTTCTGCTGGGCAGTTTTATTGCCTTTTTCTTTTTTTTTTTTATTGGGCTCAGGAAGGCCGTGAGTGCCCTTCTCCTGCCCACTCGGGGCTGCCCTGCCCAGATCCTCCGGGGTACCCTCTTCCTTCTTGGCCTCCTTGCATCTGTCTTCTTTTTTTATCTCTTCCTTTTAAGATTTCAGAGCTGAGAACTCCTTGCTGTCTGCGTCCCTCGGGTTGTACTTGCTGAGATTTCCCCTAGGCCTTCAGAAGCTGTGGTCTGCCATCCCTCTTCCCTCAGTGCTGCTGGTTCAGCAGAGTGGTGCAGAGGTGCCTGTGCCTCCTTCCCTGCACTGAGCACAGCCTGCTGGGGTATGAAGGACCAGGCACTGACTTCCTTGGTGAGATCCATATCCCAGGCATCTGCCCACAGTTTCAGCTGGAGTCATTATGACTGTGAGGTCCACCTCCATCTTCAAGTCTGGCAAGTTTCTTGGGTTCTTCACCAATCTGAGAAGACAGGACCTTGCATGTCTTGCCTCTGCTTCCTGAGTGTCTGCAGTGGCAGCATAACTATCAGAGAGTGCTCCGACTTCTGTGCCCTACATGCTTTCCGCTACCCTCACAGGGATTTGCCTGAATGTGACTTGACATCTTTGTGGTAATCCCTGTCACAGCAGCTTTATCACAACACTGCTCCTGCTCTTCATTCCTGGGCCTGCCCTTTGTCCCCAGGCCCTGCTGACAGTGCATGCAGAGCCATCCCTGTGGTCCCCAAAGATGGATGTCACACAGGACCCACTGCCATGGTCCTCTGCACCCTCCAAGGTGCTGGACCCTGACCCTGCTCCTGGGCCAATGGTTCCTCCACATGGGTCCATATTGGCCCTGGTTTGGGTTTTAGATGTCATCCATTCCATTTAGGAAATAAACTTGTTTTGACCCAGCCTGAACTCCCTTACAGCAGTTTGAAGAGAATTGCAGACAGCTTATTGACCATTGAGTTTCAAACCTGTCTGCCTCTCAGTCTTCTCCTCCTTCAGGGCCTCCTTGATGTGTTTGCCTTCATTCTGCCTTGGGGTGGGGGGTGTACAGCTCTTGCCTTCAGTTCTGTAGGAAGGGAAAACCATCACCCAGGAAGGTGAATGGCTGTTCATGGGCTCCACGTGACTCCAGCAGCCCATGGCAGCAATACCCTTTCTGGTGTGGGAGAGAGGTAAGGTGGCATTTCTCAGTCTTCAGTTCTCCAAATATTTCACACAACAGGGGTTCAGGATTTTACCATTCATTAGTTGGGCAAAGGTTGGGTAGGTCCAAGTCTTACTTAGTGCCTACCTAAGAGAATGTGCACTAAAGCACAAGTTTGAGGGGTGTGTGCTCATTAGCTGCAGAGGAACATTAGTCCTTTCTCTTGCTCCATCTCACTGATGCCCTTGTGCTGGGTGTAGAAATATTGAACCATATTTTCATGGTAGCTGGATGCTGCCCAGTATCCACTCCTGAGTATGCTAGCTGTGGGTGTAGGAGAGAACTCACGTGGCTAACTACAGACCATGGGTACTTTAATGACATTGCTGTTCTGAGCAGTCTGTTTTAGACAGGCTTTAGAGAAGTTGTAATAATCCCAAATGCAGAAAAGAGATAGAACACATCCTGGGCAGGGAAGTGTGGTGAGTCTAGGATGAGGCTCAGAGACAGGAAGATAATGTGGCTTCCAGTCCTCCACTGCATGTTTGGAGGCAGTTCCCTGCCAGCCCAAGACATAGCACGGCTTTGAACCTAAGTTTGCTGAACATGAGATTGGACACCTCAAGAGACAGGAGCATGACTTTTGGAAGCAACTTAGGTGCTTCTTGATGTGCATAACCATAAAGGAGCTGGAGAGTGTGTGTGGAGCAAGGTGTGACTCTCTTCTGACAACAAGCTCCTTCAGCAGCTTTTAGCTAGATGGGAATTGAACCAAGCAAAGATCAACCTCGTGAGGCAAAGTAACCTTATGCAATGTGGTGGAAGAATTCCAGCTTCGATCCTTGCTTATCAGAGCTGGCCGTCTGAGGTTTTGTAAGAATTATCATCTGGTGCCTGTGGATCTGAACATGTTACAGAGTTTATTAAACTCATAAGGGACCTTGCAAGGACCTTGCAAGTTTGCACCATTTCCCTCCTGCTTAGACTGCCATATCTTACTTGATTCTTGTTCTGCCTTGCTACTTCATCATTCCCTTTACCCAGCATGTGAGTAGTTCTAGGAGAGAGAATATCCTATTCTTATCTCACAATATGACTTAGAGAATGCTCATACGAAGAGAAAACAATTTTTGAATAATCCTGTCTCCTGAATGTCAGGCATTAGAAGGGTACAGACATTTGCTCAAAGAGTCATGAGCCATGCTGACCTGTGATAGCTGCAGTGAAGATAAACAAGGTGAGAACAAGCCTTCTTCATCACCTCTTTGACAGGCAAGGTTAAATGGAAGCCAGGGGTTACTGAAATGGGATTTAGTTTTTTCTCATCATTTAGTGTCAAACACACATGTAACAGGGTTGTAATATAAATGTTGGGAGATTTTGCACTTTCCTGTGAGGGAGGGGTCAGCATTGTAAGAGAGCAACAGCTAGGCAGGTAAAGGATGGAAGGGCCAGTAGGTTTTGTGAGCATACAACTTGAGGTTTGTGTGGAAGAAAAGGAGACTTGGGCTGGGAAGGGTCATTTGATAGGTGGATCCAAGGGGTTTGGATTCTTTTTTGGGGTTGCTCTTGCTGAGTGATGATTGTGTGACTGTCATATTGGCTGGAGATGATCCAAGCATCTGGCAAAAATGAAAATGAAAGCTGAGGTTTGGCCATCTCCCTCTTTTCTTTCCCTTTTGCTGTAGACATTGTTCGCAGCGACATTGCCCTGGATAAGCAGAAAGGCTGTAAGATCGCCCAGCATCCTGACATAATGTTGGAGCTACAGAGGGAAAAGGCAGCTCAGATGCACTTGGTTTTGTTAAAGGAGCAGTTTTCAAACACATACAGCAACCTCACATTAACAGGTAAGGCTGCAAGACCAGCTCGGGAGCCAGGAGCTGGGTCTAGTTCTTGCTAACTCACAGGTGTGTTAAAACCCTCGGGTTCTTCGCCTCCGTATGAATCAGCATCTCTCTGGCTGCTTCTGTTTCCAACCACGGTTACTGGGTATTGGGAGGGAAAGGACCAGCAGGAACTGGAGGTGGACTCATAAGGCCTCTGCAGCTGGCACCTATGCAAACACTCCAGATTTGGTGTCCCTGAACAGAACATTTTCTACAGTCTGACCTAAGCAGAATACCACGGCATGTGAAGTGCTGGAGAAATCTCCCTGCTAACTGTTCACGTCGATGGGGCTGCAGCAATTACTAAATTTGGAGTCCTTTAAGCTGCAGCTGATTTTTTTTCTTTCCAGAGCATGCACTTTGTGTGAACCCAGTAAATATTAAAGAGCAAATATAAAGGGATAATGGCCTAGACAGAGATGAGAGGATACTCTTTTTCTGGCAACTGTTTGTATTATCCAGGGAACAGAATCTCGATGGAGGAGACTGCCACATTTTGGATACACATTTAATGGTGCTTGTAAAGGACTGATGTCTTCAGGCAGTGAGTGGGCAGAAAGATGGGATCCCAGCAGCCAGCAGGGTCCTTTCATATCTCTTCTCCTTATCACTACAGCTGGATGAGCCACAGACAACAGGAAGGAGGAAGAGACTAATAAATCAAACAGGACCCCCTTGTCCTCTTGACAAGTCCCTTTCCTGTGAAAGGCAGGCAGGCATCTTATTTTTATAAGAGAGAGGGCCCTGTGCTCTGTCTGGGGAGGAGATGGCAAACCCCATGGTGGCCTTCCCCTGCTGCTGGGCTGGGAGAGACAAACTGGTCCTGAACAACCTCCTCCTCTCTGCTGCCACCCCTAATTCAGTGCCCAGCCCCTGCCTGGAAGCCAGAATGGGTCTGCATCCTCACCAGTAAGCTCTAGCTCTCCTGGGGACATCAGCTGTGTTGGAGCTCTAGGGGACCCCACAGAGGTGGGATGGTGACACCAGCACTACCGAAAGGCTCAGCCCAGGGGTCACTGGATACTGGGGCCATGAGTGTAGCTGAATCGCATCATTCCTGAGGGCCCAGCATTTAAATGGGATCCTCAGAGCCGTTTCTCATTCTCTGTAACGTAATCCACTTGGCTGTTTATTCCCAGTACAACTGCTGGAATCAACATTGTCAGCTTTTCCCCTGACATCTTGCTTACTTTCCACTAAACAAACTTCCCTCGAGAAGTGAAGCTGCTCTCCCCTATCCTCCTTCCCTTGCTGCTTCAAAAGCTCTCTGGCATTGCTCACATTTTTTACAGAACCTGCAGAGCAGAGGTGCTACCTGGTTATCAGCTTAGCTCTTAGCCTTTCCAAGTGTGTTTACAGGATAGTTCAGAAGGTTTTAGCTCTCGCTCTCCAGGGTGGAGAGAGCAATTTCACCATAATATTACCCAAAGAACTATTTTAATGTTCTTTAACTCCCTTTGAATGTGAGCAGAGCAACTTCATAATTGTTATGAAGTTTAATCTTTTATTTCATAGACGTAGTCTGAGAACATGGACTCTAGACAGCTAAGCATAATATTTAACTGGAACTCTACTAACTTGTGTAAATATTTCCCTTCTCTGTGATGGATCTGGTGTTTGGGGGTAGAGGGGGTTGTACATCTGTTGCAGAAGGGCATTTCTTACCTTCAAAATTCAATCAGAGTTTGCTTGAGGACTTCTTTTTGTTCTGCACAGTGGGTTTGTACAGTGCTACAGGGAGTCCCCAGGTCATGAGGCAAGGTGCAGAGCAAGAATACAGATGTGGTTTAGGGAGTCCTTAGTGAAGGACTGAGTTTGCAGGGATGGAGTATCCATGAGATCCTTGAGAACAGGGTTTCCTCCTGGGGGTCTGTATCTAGGAGTCACTTGACCTCATGCAGTGCATGTACTGTGGATGACCTTCGGTGTCCAGCCCAGACTGCAGGAATATTGAACCCCACACCTCAGTGTGAGAGGGCTTCTACTACTGCTAGTTCTTTAATTGTAACCCAAAAATGTAAATGGAATATCTTGCTCAAAGTCATATGAGAATAAAGGTGCTTTATGATGGGATAGCTACTCTAGGAGAGCTTGAGAGTAGAAATACTACTGTGTGGCACGTTTATTCCCTCACCAGTACCACTACCACTGTAGTGATCTGGATAAAAAGTCCCATTCCCTTCTTCCTCTTCCTTGTTCTCCTCCTCCTCATCCTCCTCCTCCTCAGTAATATAGTTATATGAACAATTTGAAAGACTATAGATCAGGCCTCCCACTCTGCCTGCAAGTGTGGACAAGGGATTCTGCCAACAAACTTTCATGCAGTATCCTCACGGGTTTAGGAATGAAAGCTCTTAGAGTGCAGGGCATGTGATTCTGCAGTCCCTGTGGCATCAATGTAAGTTGGGGGCTTCTTCAAATCTATTCACCAGTTGCACATAATTCCCAGTGTGTTCCTTATTTCAAGCATCAGGCAGGGCTCTGTTGTACTGGGATTTAAGCTGTTCACAGCAGCAGGTACCTCCAAGGTAAGAGGGTGTCTTAAAATGAAATGTGTGTTTTTGTGCTAAGACACAACTGAGACTGAGTGAAACCAGGCAGTCTTTCTGGCTCTCATTCCTCCAGGAACACATGTGAGACTCTGGCTTAGACCACTTCGGTTTCTCTCATCAAGTACGAGCCTTCCTCAGCTCCTGTCTGCAGGCTTTCTCTTGCATCTTGCCGCTGCTTTCTGTATGTGATCTTTCCAGGCTTACTGAGCCTGCCTCCCTGACATGAGCAATCGCCTTTGATCTGGGACAGTGCTATTTGAATGCTGTAAAATATTTTGAGGTTTATTAATCTTTGCTGTTTCCCCTGCAGTGCTCAGAGATGGGTATCTCGTTTCACAGATCAGCATCTCTCATGCTCCCGGGTCAGTCCGCGGTAGAGCAGGGGGAGAGTGCACAGCACTGCCTGCTCGCCTCTGGGAACCAGCTCTCTGAGCTCAGCCCTCCGTGGGATGGGGGAGCAGAAGGAATCTGTCCCTAGAAACGCTTCTTTGCTCCTTCGCAGCTCACAGAGCAAGCAGCGATTCTTTTTGTGTTTAGGATCAGCTAGGGTAGAAGTTGCAATCCTCACAGCAGGCTCCCCTCCTTTGCAGCCCTCAGAAGAAATGTTCAGGCCACAGGAAGGTTATTTTGGAGTCCTGGAACCGGGTGGAGGTGGGGGGGGGCCGGAATGTACAACATAGGGCTGGCAGTAGGTGAGGTGTGAGGAACTGCCTCGGGCAGCGGAGACACAGTGTGCATGCAGATTTTAGAGAGTGAGCTTGTGGGGAGTGGGGCAGCATCAGGCAAAGCTTTGACAGACTTAATCCAAATTTCTCCACCTGTGGTGCCAGTTTGGGCTGGGGTAGAGCACTGCATTTGTGCTTTGAGAGACTGGACATCCACAGGTTTCTGCACTGTTCTTAAGTAAAGCCTGTTAAGCCTGTGGAAGAGGAAATTGTTCAGGTCAATAGACATATGTGAAAAAGTGTCCCCTCCTGTATTTGCACGAAGTGTTAAGGGTAACCGAGCTTCCCAAGAAACATGTATGGACTATAAATTTCCCTCAAATACTGCCCCACTGCTCATTCTGAACTATGGAGAAACATCTTTCTGCTCTACCTTCTGCCCGAAACTGTGACACGGATTATTTCTCTGCATCAAGAGACTAATGATGAGAGCTCTCCAGCCTGCCCTGCCACACCATATCTGCACTGAAAAGCCAGTGAGGAGACTGCAAGGTGTGTGGTGGGAGCCCTGAATCCCTGTAATATCATAGAGCACAGCCTCTAAAAGCAGTGATTAAGGGGCCAGACCCTCCTTGCATGGCATGGAATGCTCCCAGTTGACCCTCTGTGGTCCCACCCTGCTGAGGGTATTGGCAGTGTTTCTCCCCACTGCACTGAGAGAGACTTGGAGGGATTAAACTCAGGTGGAACTGATTGGAACGGAGCTGAGAGGTGCCTTCAGTGCATTTCACTGTCTGTGTCCAACACTGCAATTGGGTGTTTTACACTGGCATCCCACTACCCCATTAAGGTAATTAGATAGCTTAAACACTGCCATAACAGCAGCTGAGATTTCTCTGTGAGGTTATTCCTTGAAAAAGACCTACTTTTGGAGATGTTAGCAGCCATGCAGAGATGCTCTTTGTCCAAGGTAAGTGATTTGGGGGTATGAGGTGGTGGTGACAGAGTGCACATCTGCTTTTCACGAGCGGGATGTGTAATGTGGGATGAGTGGAACAAAGCAGGGTAGGAGAGCAGAGAGTATGCGTGGCTACTGCAGAACACTTATGTGTGGGAGGCACAGAGCAGAGATGAGGGCAGTGTGTCTGCATAAAGGGCTTGCTAGTGAGATACTGTCCCACAGAAATACATTTTTTGCTTCTCCCCAAAGACAACAAGAACCCCAGTTGTAGTTGTTCTTTGGCAGGGAATCACACGGCTCAGGTTGAGCACCTGTGACATGTGTGTTCCCTGCACTTGTGAACCTCCCCTGGTGGTTTTGTGATTCCTGCTGAATGCTGTGGCTCTGGGAGATAGTGGTCCTTGAGCAGGACGTGTTTGTAGGGCCTGAGGCTCATCCCATGGAGTGCTGGGTCTGGAGACAGCCATGGCTCAGAGGCTGCTCTCACAAGAGGGTGTGTGTAGGAGGCAGGGCATGGGGCTGGGTGTGTTTTTGGTGCCTGTGCTGCCAGGCAGTAAGGCCACTCTGGTTATTTTTGCTGGAATTTTCCTCAGCTCCACCTAACTCCATGGGACTGGAGGGTGGGCCACCTTGTGATATGGTACCTGACAGGGTTGTTGCAAGGGTAAGTACAGCTTCCTTGCCCTTTTGGCATCTTGTTTGGGATCAGCCTAAATGTGCTGTGGTCTTCACAGCAGTGATACGTATCATAGCCGTGTTACTGGGTGCTGCACAGGCGTGGTCTGCGCTGCACTGGCTCTCCAGCTTTCCTTCAAGGAGGGTGCTCCCTGGAGCTGCGTCTCAGGCCTGGGAGTGTATTTTGGACCAAGCTCTCTGCCCTTCTGTCCATCACAGTCCCTTATATTATACACATTATCCACAGAATTGCACAAAATAGATCTGAAAAGGACCTCAAGAGGGCATCTTCTAGCCTTTTCCATGGTAAGTCTGTACCTGATCTCTGCCTGGGGAAAGGTGGATGAGAAGAGGCAATATCTTTTGTGTGACCAGCTGGTACACTTGTAAAATCAGTCAAATTTTGGGGGGTTGAACCCTTCAAAGAAGAAAAAGTAGCATTCAAAGCTAAAAATACAGTGAAAATAGTTACCCAGAATTTGTCTCCTTGATAAGCACAACTGGGGTACTGGTGGAGAAGTCCTGACAGCAAAGGGAACACAATAATGTCATCAGCTCCTGTGGGAAAGAGGGGGAGAGAACTGTTGTGAAACACTGGAGGCTTTCCTGGGAGGAAGGGACCAGGAAAACTGTAATGTCATTAAAACAGTATCTGTACTGAGCCCATAGTTAATGACCAGCAGAGGTGCCAACCTTTTGAGGATAATTTGCAGGTGTCTTCTGAGATCTTGGGATCAGAACCAATGGAATAGTGCTGGGAAAAATAAATCTTGGAAAACAGTCTCTGGTAACTGAGTGGTTTTGTGCCATTATCAGTTGTTTATATGAGCTCATTCTGAAACAAAGTGGCTGTTTGTTTTTACTACAGAGCCTTGTGAGGGTGTTCGCTGTAGCTGAAACATATTGTGTTCCTGGGCATGTCCATGTAAAGCCTGCAGGCTGTCAGGGCTCAGCAGCCAGGCACCAGCACTGCCCAGGTTGTGGGGACATCACTGTTGATGACTCAAATGATGTGGCTTTATCTTTGTTTTAAAGCCTTCTGTGATGGCAGTGATGTACCCTCCCTCAGCAGTCAGCTCTAGGGCATAATTAGCTCTATCATTATGGGGTTGGTATTTTTAAAATCTCTTGCTTCGGTTTAAGCCCATGATGGCATGTCCTTTCCCCGTGGATATGGAGAAAAGCTTACAGCACTCCTTTTCTCTTTGCAGAAATCTTTTACATATTTGAGGCTTGTTATCATGTTTCCCTGAGGACTTCTGTTCTCTGCACTGAAAACTGCCTTTCGTTTGGTCTTTTCTCATGTCCATTTTATTTTCAAGTTGAATGGCACGTGCGTAGTTGATTCTGCCTCTTGAGGTCCCTTTCAGCCCTCTACAATTTTTTTGTGGCTCTGTGTTTCGTTGGGATCCCCTGGGCTCTCTCCGCTGGGTCTGAGGTGCTTTTTAAGTGCTTTGCCTTGAAATGAGACCAGTATTGCAGCTGAGGCCTTTCTTGACTGGGAAAAGCAGCAGGGTTATTTCATGTACCTGGTGTGTGACACTTCTGTCTGTATAATCATGGAATTTTTTGCTGCAATATTGCTTGTTCATGTCTGCAATTTTGTGTACCATTTCCCAACCAGCTGTGCATTTCCCACACAGAATTTCATCTAGATGCTATTTTCCTAATTTTCTAATTAAAATGTTACACAAAACTGGAGGTAAAGCCTTGAGAAAGTAAAGGTACAGAACATGTGTTGTCTCACATACAAGACCTTGTTGCTCTATAAAGAGAAGTCAGGTTGCCTTCACATGGCAGGGCTATTACTTCCAGCCCTTCCTTGCAGATGGATTGTTTGATGATTCCTTTCAAAATTTTTCCAAGAATTGAAGTTATGTTGGCTGGCCTGCAATTTCCTTGGTTTTTCAACCTGTTGAACATAGCCACTATATTTGCCCTTTTCAAGTCTTTTAGAACCTCATTCATCTTCCAGACATTCCTACAGATAGTTGCTGACGGACCTCCCCCTATTTTAAAATGTCAAACTTCCGCAGCTTTCATTCTGCTAAGGTGCTACTGTACATTACCCCTCTACTCTGATTCTTTTAATTGCATTAACTTTGTGGTCCTAATGTTATCCTTTTTTTCATGAGGTCTGAACCAACGAAAGCATTGAACATTCCTGCTTTAACTCTGCGAGCTGTTGACTATTGTGAAATTCTGTCCCAATTTATACCTCTTTGCTTCCTGAGACAGCTGTGAGCCAAACCCCTGGGATCCCCTGCCTTCTCTTACCCTAATTAGTAGTTTTACAACTCGTTTTGTGCTGACAGCATGTGTGTGTGTGAGAGAGGTCATGAAGGTGAATCTCTTTTTCAGGTGACACCCTCTAGTCTGTTAAGCCACACTTTGGCTTTCTCATTATCTGATTTGGTTATTGTTTTTGTAACTGTGGGAAATATGGCTTCTTGTGACGTGTTCAGGATTTATTAAATTCAATTTACTGTCCAATTTAACTAGCCTCACCAGAGAAGATATTTTATAAATTGTGAATCTTAAAATTAGCAATTATACATACATTATAATATGTAATGTCATTACCAGAACCAGCCAGTTCTGGGTGCTGTGTAGAGAATAAAGAAAACACATAAACCTAACAGAAAACAGATTTTGGTGGAAGAGGGGGAGGGCTGACACGCACTAACAGCGTTGGAAGGGCTTGTGGCGTGTTCAGTGTCATAAAGCAATCTATTAACCTTTTCTCCCTCCTCAGGAGGTGCTGAACTCTTTGGTCTGTCTCTTCCCACCGATACAGTTATCAAATGTCTCCTGGTTACTGCTGGCTGTGAGCAATTCCTGTGGAGCACTCGGCTCTTTCGCTCTGTCCCTCTCTCCTGGTGCTGCTCCTTTGTGCTCATCCACATCAGCCTGATGGAGCTGCCATTTCTCCTTTGCATGCTTCAAGCCACGGAGGAGTCTGTGAATTACCCTAATCGTACCCCTGCGTTAAGATAATTTACATCTGTTCCCTTATCTTGCTGTGTGTTTACAAAACACTGTCTTTCCCAAACTCTCTTTTCATTTGGAGCAAAATCTCCCTTGCCAACCCTCTCAGATTACTGAAGCCTCTGTTCTTAGAAAGCACTATTTTTATTCTGCCACTATTTCCCATTCTTTTTCAAACAAATACAAACACTCGTTCCGGGCTTCCCCGCCTGTGGTTCCTTCCACCTTCACGGCTTTCCCCAGTTTCTCTCTGTTGATGGGAATCAAACCTCAAGGAGACTCCTTCCTAGTTTTGTTCCTGTCACTTCTTTCTCAATTTTTTTTTTGTTGGTGCATTCCAGGAACTTGATGCGAGGCGGTGTCTGATGTCTTCCTTTCCCAGCAAATGTGTGGGCAGTTAAAGGTCCCTAATTACCAGCAGGTTCTGTATTTCAGATGCTCCCAATAAGCCGATGCTTCCGATCTCCCTGATTTTGTAGCCTAAAGCAGACCCCCAGTGTGCCAGTGTCTGGGCTCCTTCCAGTCTTACGTTACACACAGGTCTTTATACCTGCCTTTTGTACTACTGAGTTTCACCCCCTGCTTTTATGCTGGGCCCCAAGATCATCCAGAGCTTCTTGTGTGATATTTCTCATCCTCAGCTGTGCTGATGTTACTTTTCCTCTTTGTCAGCACGGTGCTTAATTCTGACTTTCAACCCCTGGAGCTCACTTTGCCTCTCGCCACCAGGTTAGGAACCCCCTCTCCTCCCACACTAACGTAATGCCTACGTGCGGCAGTCAAACCTTGTGGATTTTTCTTTCAAAAGCTGAATAGATTTGGCTCCTCAATCTTCACTTTGCCAAAGTCCTGTTATACCTCCTCCTTTGTCCTGTGGCCATGCAGGACAGACATTTCCATCCCGGAGATACAAGCCCTATATTGTTTTCCCATACGTGTATTATCTTGTGCTTGGCTGAATTAAAGCACGCTCGGTTGGATGGTGGCCATTGAGCCACACAAATTGGATCACAGGATGAATGAAGGCTGTTTTGTTCGTTATTTACTAACCTTCATTTGTGCTATCTGCAAGCTGCCTCTAAGGATCTTTTATTTATCTGAATGATTGGTAAAAACACTGCATCTTGTGGGATGGGAAACAAGCAATGGATAGGTCTTTGTCTCATTAGCCACTTCTGTCCGTCTACTTATGCCAAATTACTTCTATTAATGCAAGTTCTTAAATCAAGCTGTAACACCAGTTAGACAGGACTTGATTCTGTGCAACATATGCTGCCTGGTAATTAGCTGAGACATGAATATAATGAATTATTGGTAGATTCTCGTATTGTCTTTAAATACCCTGTCAGGTTCTCCTGTCAGCCTGACTGGCTGTTGGTCCCTAGGTCAGCAAGTCCTGCCGGAGCGCCAGCATGGGGTTAGGGCTCACCTACCCTTCTAGAATTACGTGGAATTCCAAGATTTATTAAAAATTAACATCAGCAGGTCAGAGATCTCCTTAGTGCACTTGGAGGTGCAAAGTATCCAGGGTGGGGGATTTAACAGTGTTTATCTAAAGCAGATGTTATCTAATACATCTTGGTCATTCGTAAATGGTGATGTATATAATCATCTTATGATGAGTTCATCATCATATTTTTTTCATAAATACAGAGTGCCTATATTTATATTTCTGTAGTTGCACTGGTAATTTTACCATGTGCAAAAAATAATACAACTATCTCTTCATTTTCCTTCTTTCCTGTATATTTAAATTCCCACTCATAACCCAGCAAGACATGAATTTTTCCATCATGCTTTTTAAATGCTGTATTAATTTTCTATACTTTGTGATTTGCAGTTGGTTGCTATTTCTTTAGCATTACAATCATGGGTTCTATTATCTTCTATTATTGCTATCTATACCACTGCATAAGGATGGGTTTCCTGCCAAAATCCCCTTCCAGCATGGTGCTGGAATATGCTGATTTTAGCCATCACCTAAAAACAAAACAAAAAAACCCAACCAAAATCCCCTTTAAATATTCCTTTGGTTTCTTTTGTCCAGTATTTTCTCCCCAAAAACTTAATTAGAATTTTTTTCAGCCTGGAGATGTTGAAGCAGCTTGTGTATGTATTTTTGACTGGGATTACGATCCCACTAGCTTTGCTCAAATACAGACTCGGAGAAGGTAGATGTCTATGTGGACAGAGCAGGAAACTGTGCCTGGTGAGTTCTCAGCATTTTTAAAAACCTCTCTAACTAACTGTGACATAGCAACTAATTTTGCTGCAGTTGGAGGAGTATCGCCAGTTTCAGCCCTCCAGCCAGCATTCCTGTGTGTTTGCTCCCTGTGAAAAATACCAGGAGCACTATTTGCATGCTGGGGATCGAGGATGTGGGACCGTGGTGTGCAGGATGCATCTGACAGACCCAAGCTTTGTGGCTGGGCTAACTCCTGGAGAGAACAGGGAGGAGAGGGGAGAGGCACGGCTGGTGAGCCTGGCTTGGCAGGGAGTGGCGGGGATAATCCCTGTGGCTGGACCCTGGCTCCTGCACCACGCTGCTCGGTGGGGGCACTGCCTGCTGGTGGGAACACGGTTTGCTTCCCAAGGCTGCTTCTCTAGTTGCTCTCTCTAACCCTTTTTCCATCTGTCCGTTCATTTATTATTTACCGCTTTCTCTTGCTCCTTTCTTCATTAGCTGGTTCCCAGTGCTCCTGGATCTGGAAGGGGCTGTCTTATGGGGAACACAAGGACAGCAGCAAATATTGTCACACTGCTCCTCTGCCAGCCCTCCCTGTTGCGGGGACAGGACTGTGTGGCACGCACAGTTAATTAAACTCTTTTACACTTTTTCCAAGCTAAGAAAATGGTCAAAATCCTGTAAATGAGAGTCCCTTGAGTCTTGGAGTCCCCCATGCAGTCCATGCTCTTCTTTTTCAGAGGCTCATAGTGGGGATGGATACACGGGGGTGGGAGAGTAACGTGAGAACCTCTGGATATGCATGCTTTGTGCAGCTAAAAGTGGTGGGGGAAAAGTGAGGTTACAAGGTGTTCAAAAGAAATTTTGGATCTCTCTTTACTTCATTAAGTTTTATATTAGATTGCTGTGCCAAGAGACACAATCATTGACTTTCTTAAAGAAATGAAAATCTCTGTGAGTCTAAATTTTCTTTTTTTCCTCTGATGAAAAGGTGGCAAAAACAAAGGTTTTATAGGAGAAACTGAAACCAGTTCAAATATAATTCTATTAACTAATTAGGGGAACTCTGGAAATGGGACTGAGACTCGCAGGCCTTTTTTTCTTCTCTTTGCTGGGGCACTCCAAGAATTGGATCACCTGGGGAAAGCATGTTTAAGAAATACCAGATGGTCTCTGCGATGCTCCAGCTGTGGACAATCACTCCCAGCCAGGCAATCTGCCTTGCTGTCGAAGCCCTCTAAAACTGTGCTGCCCATTTGTCATGCTTCTCCAATTGCAGCGCTCTGGATAGCTTCTTTTTTCCTTGTCTGGCTCTTCCTTTCCAGTTTTTATCACCCACCCCCTCCATGAGCTAATGTAGTAACATCCCTTCATTGGCTATAAATCCATTGAAGAGCCATATATAAAATATTACTTCGTTAGGGAAGATTGGGAAACATCTGTTTTTTACCCATAAGAGTCAGTCTCTACTTGTCTCATATGACGATGTGACTATTTATATATTTTTAAAGAAAAAGAAGGAGAGAAAATGGGAATCCTAGGGAAAAACTTAGTGGAGCCTCTAAATGGAGGAAACTGATTCAGCTCTGGAATTTGTTTGCAGGATTTTTGGGGAGGTGGGGGGGCACAGGCCAAGAAATTGCTTAGATGTCTGGCAAAGTAGCAGTAATACAGAAGGTTCTTCTGGAAATATTTTAATGTTGTATAACAGTTTCTAGGTGCTTCCCAACACATACTTGCACAGGAAAACTGTGGGTCTAAATCACTACGTATTATCTACTATACAGAACAGAAACCTGGGAACAGTGATGGTCCTTGGATTAGTAGCAGACTGTAACTATAGGAGTGTACACACAGAGCAGAAAAGATGTAGCTCTGGAGGCCTTGCATATAGGTGGCTATGCCCCTAAGTTTATGCACCTAATTTAGGTGGTTTTGCCACCAGGGCTTGCTGTCTGAGCCTACTGGCATGACCAGTGTCTCTTGCAACCTGCTCAGTGCTGGTGCCTTGCTGAGCTGTCTGCTTTTCTTCACATACAGCACTTAACCTATGTCTCTATCTCCTTGCTGGACAAGGGCATTGCTATCTGTGAGTGCATGTGTGGGGAGAACTGTCTCTGTCACACCAAGGTGACAGGGGTGCAAGAGCAGGATGCTGGGGCTCCATTGTGCCTGCCATGGGGTGTGACATGAGAGTTTGGGTGGATATGGGGCCTCAGACTGGTGTGGAAAGGCTGTACAAGCAGCCAGATAGGCTTGGGACACTTAGTTTATGCTGCTGGGCTGAGCTGTGGAGTAAGATGCTCTGTCAGCTGTGCTGAGGTGGCAGGAACAAGTCCTTAAGGAAGGAGATTGGGAGTACACAAGGGAGGCTGCTGCTTTGGGTGAGCTGGGTGGGCAGGGAGGTTGCACCTCCAGAAGCCTGTGGTGCTGTGTACCTTGCCTGTCAGGCAGGCACACTGCCAGTCTCTGAGCCCCTCAGCATGTGAATATGGAAGGAGGAAGAGGAGACTTTGTTGTTTGCAGGTGGTGGCAGGGTTTGCCACAGCTGCTTTCTGTGCCTTGCAAGGCTGGCATACAGGAATGAAGGTCTAGAGCTGCTAATGATTGATGGTGTTCCACATACAATCATAGGATGGTTTGGGTTGGAAGGGGCCTTAAAGATCACCTAGTTCCAAGCCCCTTGCCATGGGCAGGGACACCTTCCACTAGACCAGGTTACTCAAAGCCCCATCACACAGGTCTCCTTCTTTCCTGGCTGGATTTGGTGCCTTCAGCCTGCCCCTTTGCTGCACAAATGTGAGACTCTCCAGTCTCCTTTCCTCAGGGTTATGGAGTCCAGTGTTGGTCTGGACCCAGCTCACCCATCTGAGATGAGGAATGCCCCAGAGGGGACCTCTTTCCTCCCCCTGCCAGCCAGCCTTGCACATCCTACATAAGCTCCATGGTGGATGGCTGCCTGCTTTTCTCAGGCTGGCCAAAACCAAACTCCATGTGTGTCTCCCCTGCTGATCTCTCTGATGCCTTTCTGCAGGGCTGTGGTTGACAGCTGTGTCTTCCCTGTGGCCTCATAACATGCTCATGCTGCTCCTTCTCTCCCTCTCCCACATGCTGGCTGCTGTGCTGCTGTCCCCTCCCACCACGCTGGAGCTCAGCCTGTTCCGATGGTTATCTGCCCTCACCACAGCCTTGTGCCCTTCTGCTTGGCTCTTGCAGATTTTCCGCTTTCAAAATCCTTCTCATTCTCCCTCCCATGGTGCTAATCAGACCTTGAGCCCCCTTTTCTTCCCTCTGCTCAGTTCACTGACCAGTTGTTGTTGTTGAGCTGTGCTCCAGCCACCATGGGCACTGGTAAAAGCTCCCCAAACCCCACACAACACCCACCTCCAGCTGGTGCAGCTCCCTTGTAATGCTAGTGACAAGTAAAAGGTTATTTTTAAATGGTAAGATACTAAACAGACAAAGCTGCTCTCTCAAACAGCTGCTGTATCTTTGTCCTCTCTGTGCCAAAGCCTCGGGTTATCTCACAAGGTGTGTCAGGGCACTGGTCTAAAATCTGCTGCTTGGCTTTGGCAAGCTCCTGTGACAGCGAGCTCTGTACAGCTCTGAGCTTGGGAGTGGCATCTGATAGTTTTACAGGTGAACTAAAGTTCCTGTGTTTTGATACTCAGTATAGATTTGGACTTCACAGGAGTAAAGAGAAAAGGTTAAATTTAAGGTGGAAGCAGATAAATAAAAAGGAATCGGGGATGTTGCAAATATCTGGGTGGACATGAGCCACATGGGCAGAGCAGCAGCTGGGAGGACATGTGCACCCAGAGCCCCCTAAGGGTCAGTGGGATGCTCTGACCTTGGAAATGGTATTGGGAAGCAGTGTTGGGCACCATGTCCAATTCTCATGCCCATTTTAGCCAAAATGCTATAGGGTTGGGAAAGATTCAGAAAAGACCAGTAAATGTGACCAAATCCTGGAAATAGGGGGCTACAGATAAGATTTCAGTGAGATTCATCTATTTAAGAAAAATTAAAAAGTAACTTAATCATAATGTGCAAGTACCAACAAGGGGAAGAAAAAGTTCAAGGCAAATACCTTGAAATGTTAGAGAAGAAAGGCAAAAGAGGAAGCTATGGTTTAGAACATAATGCAGGACAACCTTGGAGTGATAATGTGCAGATTTATAATGCTGAGAAGGTCCTTTCTGTCCTTAAAATCTGTATAAATGTGCAATATGAGTGTTGTGCCTTCTAGAGAGTAGGTGATGGCAGGAATTAAATACTCCTGAAACCAAACTGAATTTGTTAGCCTTTGCTGATAACTTGGCCAGCGGGACCTCTCACTCAGCTGGAAGCAAAGCTGAGCTTGGACTATGGGCTCTGGTTCACTTCCCATTAAAAGAGGAGGTGACTTTAGCCCCTGCCTATGCCAGAACCTGCCTGGCCTTGATGTGATGTGCATTGGTATGAGAAGAAAGATCTAGTTTAGGTCAGGGTTTTTTGGACAGAGGTGACTGAATTTAGGAAACCTCAGCTACATCTCCTTGCTATGACCACCCCCAGAGAAGAGCTGATGTGCTGACCAGGACAGCAGGGAGTCTTTACTCCCCACCACCAAATCCTTCCCTGAAACAAGATCCAGAGACCAACTATGTGAAATGTGAGTGCTTCCCCAGGAGGAACCTGTGTTTGATACAGTAGTCTTTATTTTCCTGCTTTATTTTGAAGCTTGTTCATTCCACCTCCCAAAAAAGATTTAGCAGATATTTCATTGAATAACTTGACCTCTAAACCTGGGTGTCCAAAAGTTCATTTATGATCTTGCTGTATATAAATTTCCAGATATAGGGTTTTGACACAGAAATAGCCTTCCTTTGATAAAATGTTACAAATTCAAGTTTCAGAAATTATCCTCTTGAGCCATCTCTGTGGTGTTTGGCATCAGGACAAGTAATTAGTCAATCCTGAAATAGTCATCAAGCAGAGAAACAGCTTATTTTATATACTGTTTCTTAGAGAGTTAAATATTTCCACATATTCAGGCTCTGATTGGAGTCTTGGATCCTTTCCAAGTGTTCAACCTGTAAAGATATTTGAGAACACCAGGACTTAGGCTCTTTCCAAAAAATGATAGATTTCACTTGAATTTTCACAAATGGAAAACCACAACTCCCCATAGCTGCAGAGAAGCAGCTGTCGTACCAGGTATGGAGTATGAGAAAACACTTTCTAAAAGCTTCAGGGACTTCCCATTATCTGGAAGTTTTTAGTGCTCTTAAAATCTGCGAAGAAAACAGCATTTCTTTTCCTGCTCAGATTTGCCTCAGATAATCGGCTGCACCTGTTTGGAAGCGGCGCTTCACGTTGTTCCCTTAAACAGACCCTTGCATGTGTTCCTGTTAATTTTTCCTAGAACCCAAGTGTCAACAAATTGGAGCCCAGCATTGGAACGCCGTTCAAAATCCCAAATTGATGTTTCTGAGCACTTTGCCATGCAAAGTCTGTGATCTAAGTGACTAAATCGACTTTGAAGTCTTGAAGTTGAAATCCTGGGATATTGGGATACAGACAGAGATCTACAGAAGAAATCAAAAGCACCAAATCAACAGCTCCAAACCTGAAGTTTTGCTTTTTGTTGTTGTTTCTGCTCTATTCTAAAAAAAAAAAAAAAAAAAAAAAGGCAATTAGGCAATTTTCCAAATTGGTAGTGGACTAATTTTGGCAAGGGTTAATTTTTGGTGTGATTCAGCGCATGATGAGAACTTGGGAAATAAGGAGTTAAGTCATGATGATGTAAACCATTGTTTCACATTTAAAATAATAGCACTTGGATAATTCTGAAGTTGTGGCTTCTGCTTTTATTGGCTGAGAGGTTGCCAAAACATGTGTGTGTTGCTCTGAATTGGCAAATGATTCCTATTTATAGGACAGGTGTCTTCTGATGTCCTGAGTTCAGTGTGTTCTGTAATCCCAGATCCTGTTTCTGATCTATGTTTAATAATGTGTGACAGAAGGAGATAGGAACCTTGCAGACCAAATCAGGCTCGGAATGTTTTGCGCTTAGCTCTGCCCAGCTCTGTCCACTTGTAATGCAGGGTATCTTTCCATCAGGGTCTTGCCCTTCTAAAATTAATTTTTGGACTTATCTTGTCTTTCTGAAACACATAGCCTTTGGACTCATTTACGTGCAGCCTCCTGAGTGTGCCAGTCTCCTTCTTTTGCACTGACTCAAGAAAAATATGTTTTCTTACATATTTTTAACACAGCTTTTCTAACACAGGAACCACAGTGAGGCAGTGCTACAGGGAGGGAAGTGGTGGCAGGAACAGAGTCAAGGTGTGTGTGATGGCAGTCATGCAAATAAACCCTTATGCTTCCACCAGCATCAATTTAAACTGTGCTTCACAGCTGTTGCTTTGGGCTATGCAGGGTTGGATTAGATGCAATTAGTTATGTGACTGTCAAAATCACTCTTTTTCATTATTTTAAAAGCTGCTGGTGGAAATTAATCAAGAATCATAGAATCATTGAATGGTTTAGGTTGGAAGGAACCTTTTAAAGGTCATCTTGTCCAATCCACCTGTCATGGGCAGGGACGCCTTCCACTAAACCAGGTTGCTCAGAGCCCCATCCAACCTGGCCCTGAACATTTTTGAGGATGGGACATCCAAAACTTCTCTGGGCAAACTGTGCCAGTGTCTCAGCACCCTCGTGGTAAATGCATACAGATCTAGTTATTATGTTGCTGATTTATCTGCTCTGGTCATTATATTGCATTTTCAAAAGACCTTTTTTATAAAATTATTTAAAAATATGACCAAGCTCCTCTTCTACAGAGGAGTGCAGACCTTGGAGCTGGAGGTTCAAAAGAGACACAGGCTGTTGATAGAAGGGAGAGAAATGCAGGGTCACGGGCAGAGAGTGTCTTGAGGTGCCTAATTCAAAGGAAGAGGTGCAGCAGCAATGGCAGGGACCAGGATGGAGGAACAGATGGGGTTTCCTGCCATGTCCACTGCCCCACCACCCTCCGGTCTGACCACCACAGAGTCAGGGCCTGTTGTTCTGTGTCCAGGATGGAAAAAGCACAGAGGAGCCTCACCAAAGAATATGTGGCAGGGTTGGTCGGCAGAGCAGTTAGCAAGGAGCAGCTTGCTGTCAGCAGAACACTGAGGATACCATCATGCCAGAAAAGGAACTGGGTCTGGAGGGAGGTGGAGGGGGCCATGAGAACTGGATGGGAGGCTTGGCTCTCTTTCAAGCAGTTCCTGAAGCCAGATTAGTCCTCTTCGCCAGCTGGTGTGAGACGTTAGGTTTGTGTTATTTCTGGCAGCCCCACGGGGACTGGGAGTAGCTCCATGCCTCGTGTTTCTCTTTCTGAGGACAGGACAGTCCAGAAAGCAGCACAAGTTTTGCATTCCTGTCCCCAAGAGATGCAAGTGCCAGTTTGCCCTCAGGTAGAAGGTGTGAGGAAAAGAACCCAAGCTGCCATGCCTGTCTTTCACCTCTGCTGCTACCAGCTTCCTCTGCTGGCTGCACCTCCTGGGCTGGGCTGCTCTTCACATGACCAACCTTCCAGGTTTCCCCAGATGTGTTCTCTTGTCTGTCACTGTCTAGCCAGACTTGGGGGAATTCATGTGTCTCCTGGCCTTGCATGCTGCTGTGCGTGCACAGAAACTCTCCACTGCCCTGTGTCTGGGAAGCCCAGATGTGTCCACAGATGCAGGAATCCTGAGGGGCTGCCAGATGTCTGGAAATGTAGGATATGCCCCCATGCATAGGAGCCTTGAGTTGTTCCTTGCCTGGAAATCACTGATACTTTTATGTGCAAGGGATTGGACACTCAGGGAGTTTTGGATGGACAGCTGTACGTGTGTGATGCAATTGCTTTTAGTCCACTTGAAGGAAATGCAGGATGTCAAGGAGAGGAGTTGGTGTGTGTGTCCTGGTACGTCTGCAGATGTTTAGGGTTAGGTTTGTTGCACATGCACAGGCTGCTCTGTACAAGCATGCATACTTTGGAAATCCCTGTCAGACCATCCTAGTCCTCCTTCCTACATGGGACTATTTTCCATCAGGATCAGTCGGAAGGCCCTTTGTGTTGCGGTCTTGCTTTGAGGCAATTCCTTTTCCTGCCTGATCTTTGTGCTTCCTTGCTAGGCTCCTCAATCCCCTTTCAGCACAGGTCTCCATGGGGATCTGTATCTTCCCATTCCTCTCCCAGAGGAGAGCAGGGGGTGGGACAGGGTTACCCTAACATTTGTCTGACGTGCTGCTCGCTTGCACTTGGGACGGGGAAGGGCTGTAACTGGTGTGTAAGCTGCTGCATTGGCACTGTGGCTCTTCCAGATCAGGATCCCAGATTTTTGTGACAAGCTGGAGAAGGAAAGGGAGGAAGGTTTAATAGTTTTCCCCAGGTAAAACACAAGCAAATTCACCAGATTTTTCTCTGTGGCTTTTTTTTTTTTTGCTTGTCCCTTACAGGGCCATGGTATTTGGTCCTGACTCTGGAAGCAAGTGAACCTGCTCTCCCAAAGCCACTGCTCAGTGTGATGCGGGGTGGATGCCTCCCACCTTCCCTTCCCAGCTGTTGGGTGACATGTCCTGGGTGTGGCTGGTGCAGAAGCTGCCTCATTCCCTGAGCCCCTGTTCTGGGGTGACTGAACTCCCAGTACATTCCCTTTTTCTTCTGGAAAACAGATTTATTCTGGCATTCACCCTTGACCACACACTCCCCCTAGTGAATTCCAGGGTTAAAGAATCATGTAGGCTTTTCGTAAGAGCTGCCTCACTTGTCATTTAATGATTCCACCTCTGAACCAGGACCCTGCTGCTTCACTGGCTGCCTTGACAATATCTCATTTGTCTTTTCCTCTTTTATTTGGTTTTTCCTACATTTTTCGCACATTCTGTAGATTCTCCTGCATTCCAACTGTCTTATATTTTCATGCCTCCTTTTATCTCTCTATTCATCTATCCCAGTATAGACAACAGAAATGCTAAATCCACATAATCTGTAGAAAGCATGAACTGGGTTGTTAGACATTTTCCAAACATTACACTTCATGGAAATATTTTCCTGTAAGAAGTAGAAATGAAACAGCTGTCTCCTGCTCTCTCCTGGGCTGTTCCTGTGCAGACTCTCCTGCCCTCTGAATTTACAGCACCATTGCTTGGATGAGTGTCCAACAGCCAGCTTCAAGCAGTTGTATTTATGATGTGCCAAGCAGTGGTGAAGATGATGGTGTTTATATGCTACTCAGATCTATGTGGTGGGATTAACGTACTGTGAGACCTGTACTAAGGCTTCCAGAGTCAGGAGCATTTCACCAGCAGAATTGTCACTAGGAAATCTGGTGCAATTCATAACATGACTCCCTGCAGACTGTGGGAGAAGCAGGGATGTTGCTCGCTTGCACATCCTCCTGCTTGCCCCTGTCCTTCTGGCTTTGTGCTTGGCCAAATGGTAAAATCCTTCCAAGCTCCTGCCAGGAGCTGAGTACTGGCATCATGAATGAAAGGCATAAGTGCCTCATGTAACCCAGCTAGCTGGAAGACAGTGGGCACCTGGCTTTTGTTCTTCACTCCCTGGCTTATTGGGGGGCATCATCTCCCACTGACCTTCCATGGCTGGCCCAAGCATAGAATGGAAGCCCAAAACCCATCCCAAAACCCTGCTGGGGTACCTGCTGGATGTGGGCAGGGTTCTGCTCCCCTTCACTAATGCGTTTATTCTGCTGGCCTTGTGCCTGACCTCAGCGCACAGTAGAAGATGTATTGGTTGCTAGAGGGTAACTGTTTCTTGAATCCTATGGACATTGATGGGAAGCTTAATGCATTAGTGGAGTTGTCTGAACTGGAAAGGTAAATCAGGAAGAACAGAAACACACAGCAAAAATTTTTGGGCTGAAACAAGCAATTCTTCCTCTTCGACATGGAGATGTGAGCACCAGGCTTTCTGGATGGAAGTGTGAACATCAGCGTTACTGTGAGCGAGCAGAGTAGGCTCCTGAGCAGATGACAGAAGAGGAGAGAAATAGTGGAAGTTGTATGTTACCATCTCCAAACTGAGCAATTGGAAAAAGAGTAGGAGAGACCAGAAATTATTTGAAGATTCGCTTCCCTTCAGTGTTCTGCTGGAACTGAGTAAGCAGATATTCACAGGCTGTATTCCAAACTGAGGTTATTTCTTCAGAGCATGTTCTGGCAAAGGATTTTTGGCTACAACCCATTCTCAACCTGAATGACTGGGTGATACCATGGGGAAGAAATCAGCTAACAGCAAATCACGGATCTCAGTTTCAGGCAGTCGTTAACTGTGCATCTGTTACGCTACTTCTGTAACACTCTCCATATTGTAATACGCTGCTTTTGGCTGTGACCTTGATAGGATAAAGCAGAACTACTCTTGCCCATAAATGCTGCCCCATGACAAACATGGTGCCTTTGTGCACCAGCAGGAAGGGTGCTCTGCTCTCTGGGAGGATAGAATCACTCTGCAGGTGCCCGAGAAGTCCCTCAGCATGTGTCACCCAAGGGTGCCATGGGGATCTCACGGCTTGGGAGCTACTCTGGCATGTGTGCTGATGAGTCACAAGTGCAGCTGGGGAATACTAGAGACTTCAAACAGGAGCACATCTGGATGCGCACAGAACACATCTGGTGCATCAGAGTTGCTGTATGTTTGCAGCATCACTGTATTGTGTGTGCAGTGAGCCACTTTCTACCCCTCCTGTACTCTCTGGGGAAACTTTTATCATATTTACATAAAATAACATTTGGGAAACACCTTCCCTTCTCTGCCTCTGTGGCAAGGCTTCCCAGGTCCCTCAGCATGAGCAGCAGGGATGCTGCACAGAAGGATGAGCTGTGTCAGGACTTGTGAGCACTCCAAGGTTGAATAACTGGTTGTTATCCCATGTGATGTCCAATGCTTAGGTATCCAGTGGTGTCTCTGAGAAACACTTGTCAGTGTGTTTTGCTGGGTAGCCTGGAGAGCCTTTCATGTCTTTGCCAAGAGCTGGTCTATTGTATCATTTTTCCAGGCATGATACAGCACTTGGCACAGCAGCCCTCCAGGCTTTGCCCTTGTAAAGTCCCCATAGTTATCCCCTTGGATGTGGCTGTCCCTGGAAGGGGGATTTGAAGGTTGACTACTCTATCAGTGTGCGTCTACATAAAGGAAGGGAATAAAACAGGTTATGTACCAGCACCAAATTCTTCAAAATGTGCTATCCATATGCTCTTTGAGCATCTTCTATCCCTGTCCTCTAATTTGGAGTCTCTTGACTTCTTGGGAAGAAATGAGGGGTGTGGGTTTCTCCCTTTTCAATTGTGGCTGGCTGTATAGGATGACAACTGTGGTTTCTTGTACACCTGGTCACCTATCTGGAGCAGTTTGGGGAATTTATGCCGTCCTGGGTGTACAGACAGACAGTACTTCTTGAAGTGCACTGGGTACATCAACATTCCCAGTCTTGGTGAGAGGGTGACTTTTTCTTTCAGCACTTGCCACTGGCAGTTGTGTTGTTGCCCGGCCTGTGTTGCCCTGGTGCAGTTTGGGGAGGCTGCAGTGGGAAGAAGTAGGGGGAGGCTGGACTGGGAGCCTTTTGTCTGTCATCAGGCTTCTAGATAAGCCAGTCCTTAAGTCCCAAGTGCCTGGAACAAGATGGGTGGCACTTCCCCTTGCACATTGTCTGAGCAAAGTGATCATGGATGCAAATATGCATGGTTTCGTTTCAAATAAATAGAGGGAAAAAATTTTTTTCCAAGCTTACAGGTAGAGACTTGAAAACCTGGAAGAGGAAGGAGAGCTCTGAAAAGTCTCTGGAAGCAAATGTCCTATACCTTCAGCACAGCTCAGATGCATGAATACCAGGGCTGGTTTGACTGGTGATCCAATAAGTCCTTGCAGGGAGGTAACACTGATTTTTATATTGGGATTCAAATACATTACTGGGTTTGAACAAAACCACTCTCAGGTGCTATTTAAGAAGATTTTCAAAACTCCCCTGGTCTTGTACCAGCAATGTAAATGAAGAGATTTAAAAAAAAAAAAAGTGCAAGTACACTGCTAATTTAAAATAAATATTTCACCTCTACTGTTTCAGAGCATTTAGGAACACTGCTTTCAGTTGTTTGCTTCCTACATAACCAAAAAAATGCCTTTCTTTCTATATCTGTTTCATGATGGGAAAGTTGGTAAGTCACCTTATCTCTGTAGGTATCAGAAACATCACACATGGCACTGCCTTAATGTCTTTTTTTCTTGCAATTTCCTGGATTACCTGCTATGTCTTTGTTGAAGCAAAGCATATTCAACCACTGGAGAGACTTGTAAGAGAGCTAAATTAAACTTTTCTCCTGAGCTTTGCAAAATAGGTTAAACTAACACACAGTGCTCATGGATGTTAAGTCAAATATGCACATAAAATGTGAGGCTACTGAATTAAGAAATAACTGCTGTTCCCTGTTTCAGCATCTTGCTGCAATTATATTTTTATTTTAGCTGCTGGTTTTTTGCCAGGCAGAGATTATCAGAAAATTGAAAATTAGTTTAATACTGAAATATCTGTGTTACTGTTTGTGCAAAGCTCAAAGTTCCTTCAACACCCAAATAATGCAAATTTCTCGAGCTGAACTTGAGAATACATAATGCAAAGCACATTAACTAACTGGAAATGGGCACGGGAATTGTTCTTTGATATGCCCAGCCAACTCCAGCTTCCACCGCTCTCAGTGAACATTTCACAAATCACAGAGTACTCTGAGTTGGATGCTTCATCTGATATGACTAATGAATTTAGTCCTCTGAAAATGCTGGCTTCACTTCAATGCATGGAAATGCTTGTGCTTTTAAATCTTGATACTAATACATTACCCCAGGTTTTTCCCATCCTGTGCCATGCTCATGTGGGACTCCCACAAGCTGGCCCTGTGTCACTGTCACAACTGTACTGATGTACTATCCTGTGTCTATCTCCTGTTCCCCTGTCCTGCAATTTATGACAAGAGCTGCTACCATATAAGTTACTTTATATGTTGGGGTATTTAGCCCGTATATCATAGAATCATAGAATGGTTTGGGTTGGAAGGGACCTTAAAGATCATCTAGCTCCTAATGCCCTGCCATGACATCTTTAGGGGACTCATGTCCTGTGAAGAGTCAACCAGACCTCTTCAGGTCAACCCCTCGTCTCTCCTGAATCTCAGCACTGTGGTCTGGAGCTGCAGATCTGCACTGAGAAGTGGCCTACAATGTACAGTCTGAATGAGAAGCAAAAGCCACCTTCTGTAAGAGGTGGTTCAAACCGAGGGGCTTTGCATTTTGGCTGCAGCTCTCCTACTGCACAAGAGTAGTGTTTACAGGCCTTGAGGCTGAAAACCATCCTGAAGGAGCCCAGGCACAGATAGCTGCACAAATATCCCAGGGTCATCTTCCTAAGCAGCTCCTTGCCCTTGGTCAAAGCAGGCAGTGCGTCACCAGCGCCTCTGGATGAGTTGCTCTGATCTCAGGAAGGGGCCTCCAGGACTGCTGCAAGAAAAATGAGTCCCTTCTTTTCCTCTTCTCCCCTCAGAACTGCATGTATCCACGTGATTTATGTGACTCTGGATTTTAGCTCATATTTACTCCACAGAGAGCCTGATGGCTTCTCTGTTTGCCTTGGTGCTTGCCTTAGCACATTGTTCTTGCTGCTGACAGTTGTGCTGGTGGAGTTTTTATCTGGAAAGAAGGGGTGGGGAATGTGAGGAAGACAGCCCTGAGGAAGAGGTGTCATGCTATGTGGAGCCAGTGCTGCTTCCTGAGCCTGGGCAGGCAATTCCCACCGGCACTCTGCTCCTCAATGGAAAATGTAGAGACAGGGAAGTGTGTTAATGGGTCAGGAACCAAACAGGTTGAAAATGTTTGGAGCATTCTGCAGGGGCTGGAGAGAGGTAAAAATCTGCTTCCCCCATCCCTGGCTACCACTGGTGAAAGGAAACTGATAACTCAAGTTGAAGAAAGTGAAAGCTGAGAGAGGTGAAAGCAGGTCCTCGGATGATGTGGGATACAACCACTGCTCTGCAAAAGCCTAATTGCTATAGGTAACATGCAGAGTTCTGCAAACGAGAAAGAAAGAAGCACAGGGGTTTGCCAGAGGCTTGTTCCGATCAGTTTGGTTGCATTTTGTGGCAGTTTAGGGAAGAATGGAGCAGGAAAAAGAGACGGATCTTCTGCAAGCCTGTGCAGATCAGCAACTTCCACCCAAGCTGGGAGGAATTCTCCAACTCCCAGTGGGCAGAAGAGATTTCTGTGTGAGAGGGGCTCGTGCAGGCTCTGCTGCTGAAAACACATCTTGAAGTAATATGTGACTCTTGATGACACCTCCTCAACACTTAGTAAATTTGACCTTTTCTTTCATGTGCCATTATACTGCCTCACATGGCTGCACAGGCAGCTAGCATGTTGAATCCAAATTTTACATTTCCAGGCAAGGAACATGTGCTCTTTCAAATTGAACAGTGATGCTACCAATGGCTGGTTCGACTTCTCTTCGCCTGGGAGGTGGGAGGTCAGTTGACAGGAAATCTCATTCTCTGTCATCCAGAATTGCCATCCTTCACACGAAGGCAAATTTGTTTTGGTTTAAAGCCCTTGTGCATTCTGAGCAGTGCAGGTGTTCAGCCCCTCCTAGAAGCATTTAGCTGTAAGTGCGGTGTACTCATCCTTGGTGTTGTTAAATAGCTTTTATAAGCACTGTCTGCAAGTGCTCTGATTATAGACGACCTTCCTCCTCTGTTTAGTGTCATCTCATTAATCTATCCATTAGGTGAATAATTCTGGTTTGGGGAACAGAGCAAATATAGAAATTGCACAATGAAACACATTTAATATATTCAAACAACTTTTTCTTAATATAAAGCCAATCATTTGCTATTCATTTTTCATGTCGTGTTGAGTATTTGCAGGCCAACACTGGGAACAGGCTGGTAATTTGGTCCTCCTTAATTTTGGCACCTGTAGTTATTTTAGAACTAGAGGCTGTTTTCTGTGGCTTTACTGCTCTGTAATTCAATACCCTTTTAGGACCTTAATGCTGCCATTACTAGTAAATTGGCCTCTATTCTGAATAAAACTCTTTATTACATTTGTTTGTTTAATTTTTATTGGAGAAGTGTTACCCAACAACCACAGGGAATGAATTTCCTAGAAGGTACAGGGGCAGTGCCTGGAATCCCATCCCCATTACTGCCGGTGTGAGCAGGAAAGCTTGAGTCACTCTAGGGCTCTGCAGGGTGCAGATGGTTCACTCTGGGCTTTGTGTAGCCAGGCTGATGCTGGTGGTAGCCTCCCTTCCCATGAGCCTCCCCTCTGAGTAATGAGCTTGGTTAACTAATCTGTGTACTTCTCTACTGACATGGTTTTCATTTTTCCCTTGAAAGTTTTTTTCTTGAAAAGATAGTTGTTGAAATTTTAATTCCTTCATCCGTTTTATTGACCCTTTTCTTTGCTTGTGTATCTTGTCTTTTTTTTTTCTTTGTGTTCACCTTAGCAGGGGGAAGACAAGGGATGGAACTGGGGCTCCAAAGGGAGAAGGGGATGATGTCTGTGCCCCTTCCTTTGTCTTGGTGACTCGGGAAGATGGGATGAATAGGAGCAAGTAAATCCAGAAAAGTGTTTCCCCCTCTCTCTTTGCAACCTTTGCTTGTACTTTTGATGGTTTCTAACACAAAAAAAACATTAGTTCTTGTTCAAGCAGCCTATGAGAATGAGAATGCAGTGCCTGCCTATGCCAGAGTGCTGCCGAATGCTTCCAGCACAACAAAGAGCTCAGACTTGCTAATTTCCAGCATCCCTGGCTACTGGAAGGGAAAAAACCACCTAAAACCCATATGTAGTGAAGTGCCTGTTATGTAATTACTGCTCCAGCCATCTGCTCCCAGAAGTTGCTCTGTTTGCTAAAGAGATGGAAGTCGATGTTGCTCCTTTAAGATTCTGAGTTAAGTGTCTGCTGCAGACTTTTGCAAGCAGTCCTATATGTTTGCATCATTTCATTTCTATTTCTCTTGTTACTGTAATGAAAGGTAATCATAGACAACATATCCAAAACTTTCCCTGTAAAGCTGCAGAAATCACTCACACATAAGATGGAAAATACCCAGGCCCTTGCACCCTTAATTCACTTCTCTTGCATATATGCATTACAAGAGTATGTGATCATGTAATTAAAAACTATTGGCTTGGCAGGACCTTGGCTTACTCCTTGTGCAGAATAAGATAGAGGACTGTGAAAGAGAGGGAATGTTTACTTGTAGTTAAGGCACTGGTGAGGGATGTGGGAGAACTGGATCCTAACCCTGGCGCTGTCACAGGATTCCTGTGTGATGCTGGGCAGAGCCAATCCCCCTGCAGCCACAGAGGGTGTTGAACTCCAGTATCAGCAGCTCGTCTGCTCTAGATTTTTGAATGTTCAACTTTCTAGCCTAAAAAAATCTGTTAGCGCTGGTTATTTGTATAAGATATTAATCTGAATAAACATATGTGCAGACAATTGTAGGGAAAGGATGAAAACCTCTTATCAGAGATTTTATCCCAGATTATTTCCTTCTGTAGCCACTCCAGAGCCCACAACTGAGGCTGGCTGTTTTCATGTTAGAGCTCTCGAGCTTTAAGGGCTCTCTGTGTCCAATTAAACAGTAGCATATCTCTTGAATATTAACACATTAAAAGCAATATACTTCCAGCAAAGAAATCTGATCCTAGTTGGCCCTGGAATATTTTATTTTCCAAACTGAGCTGTGAGCCGTTAAGCTTCCTTTTTTAAGACTAAGCAAACATGACATTCTTAGGGGAGAGTCAGCCCAAGGAATGGGGAAAAATAGACTTTCAGACCGTACCTGTCAATCTTCCATTTTCCAGTGTTTTGCCCAGAAACAGGCACAGGAACTAATTGACTTCTACCCCTTCTGTCTTTTTTTTCCCTTAACATAGTGACTCAAAATAAAACAAAGATAAAATTCCAGGGGAAGCTGGCATTAATCAGGATTTGGATTAAATTAAATTAAGCACTTTTTATTGAACTCAGCAGTATTAGTTATTAAAACCAGAAGGACTTTCCCAACTAGTGTAAAAAAGCAAACAATGACTCATGCTGTGGCATAGATTTTATTGGGAAATTAAAATGTTCATTTTCTCTTGTTCTTTCCTTTTTCCTTCTTTTTTTTTTCCCCTAACTTCAGACAAACACATGTAAACAACTGCTGGTGAGCCCACACTTGCAGACCCTTAGCCTGAAGCCACGCTGTTATTGCTGGCACTGATCTGGCTCTGCTCACAGTGGCACCCAATGGTGATAGTGAAATTGCTTATCCAGAAACTGCTTCCACAGGTCTCCTGTGCCCTTGATATCAAAGGGTCAGTTTTGAAGAGTATGTAGATAATGAAGCCACCTTTAGCAGTCCATAGAGGACACATTGTGCCCTGGCAAAAGGAGCACAACAAGCATAATCCTTCTTCTCTAAGATGGGAGACATGGCTAGCTATAAACCAGTCATTTTCACTTTGATAATGAGGAAGATACTAGAACAAATTATGAGCCAATTTAAAACCACTTCCAGGATGATAAGATGACAAGAAACATTGGTTTAACCTAGGCCAGTCAAGAACAAATTTGTTTTCCTTTTTGACAGCCATTGATTTGGGAGGGTAATAGGATCTCTGATATATTTTGACTGTGAGGTAGTAGTTGTCTCTAAAGCAAACCAAGGACACTAGGTTTGGATGAAATAATTACAAAATAGGTGAAAAAATTATATTCAAAGAAATAAATACATCTAGTTCTCTGTCAAACTGGGAAAAGAAATCATGTAGAAAGCCTTAAGGGCCAAGTCCAGTGATGTTCAATAGTTTCATTAACTTATTTCATTCCTTCCATTCCAATTTAATTTAGAGGGGTTTCAAACAAGCACATATCCATTGTTGATCCCCTGTGGCATGTGTTTGTCAATGAAGACAGCTGAGAAGAAGGGAGATCAGTGGGTGAGGATGTGCAGCCCTCCCCACCATTAGGGAGAGGGTGATGTGAAAAGCTGAAGTTACTGATCTGGACTAGTCACGTTTAACTCCTCCCTCCTTGCCCAGCATGGATATAAACTACTGAAAGGGCTTGGAAATTAAGAAAACATCATAAATTGATAGCTCTTCACCAGCCAGCGCTATTGCTTTACAGATAGATAAAAGCTTTGACTATGACACAGCTGGACTGAAGCACTGGAAAATTTAGTTGTAGATTGATTGGTTGAAAAAAGATGTATTTCCCATGGGTGCTGGGCAGTTTTTTGTTACCAATGCAGTGTCTGTGCATCGGTGTAAGGTGCTACAACACAGCTGGGGCAGAAGCACACCTAGGAGCGTGAGAGTCCACTATGAGTTTGGCTTCTGTGAGCAGTGCCTGATTTTTCCTTGCCATTTTGGGCTGTTCATGGCCAGTTCAAATTGCAGTAGCTTTTAGCTGAGCAAGAACTAGGCAGAGTCTTGCTATGTCTCACTGCACAGGAGCACACCTGGCCAAAAGCCACCTTTGTGTATCTGCCCGCTCCGGGGTGGTGCGTACTCGGGTGTCCCAAGTGTGTACATGGAGAAGGAAAGTATTTAAGAATCCACAAAGCCTAGGAACATGTGGCACCTTGCGTCTGGATTTCGTTTAAGGGAATTAAGAGCTGATCCTTTGCTGGAATATGAATCAGATCTGATTGTGTCTGTGTTGTCTAAAAGAGGTTGAGTGGTGTACACGGGCTGGAGCTCAATCTAATGTGGAAAAGTTTGATCCAGAGCTCTGTTTAATTTAATACTTGACTATTCTACCTATTTTAGTTCTGACTCAAAGTTCAGTGTTCTTTCTCATCAGTGGTTGTTTGTATTAGTGGAGGACATGTGTGAACCAGAGGAGAAGGACCTTCATGCATCCAGACCTCAGCAAGTCCAGCAGAAATTCATGACTGGGCTCTAATATGTTGTCTCTGTAGCTAGAGGGGCTGGAGGAGCTTTCCCTTCACCCTGCTGCTGTGATGGAGAGGGGGTGGAAATTAATATCCTGCAACATCCCATCAAATCCCCAAATGCAGTCATAGCACTGGGTTAGTAATCCATAGTTTTACAAGGTTTTAAACTTCTAATATACTTCAGATATTTTACATGCTTCAGTAAGTCTATTGTGCTATATTAAATATATGTTAACAAAAAGTCCCGTGATTAGTTTTAGTACCTTTTGATATCTAAATAAACACTGCCTGAATAAGAATATCTATATCAAAGCAAAAATTTTCAGAGTAGTTCAAAGAAATACAATTTAATGCCCTTAATATAATTTCTTTTAATGGGAAACCTCTCTCATTACAATCAATCTTGACTGTTAAGGTCAGTAGGCACTAATACAATAGTCTTGTCTGTTTTGCATAATAACATTGAACAAAAAGTCTTATTTAGAAATTTCTGCTTAAAACTCACAGCTTCTGGTTGAACCAGAGCAGATTTTAATAAAATTTTCTATTCTTGCCTTAAGAAGATAACATGTGATGGAGAATCATCCACAATGCAGATAAATTGTTCCAATGATTAACTGCCTTCACTGTATGTATGTATAAAAAGGAGGCTTATTTCTAGTGCATACATTTGTCTTGCTTCATTCTGTCTCTAAAAACTGCCCTGGCTTTGATAAATTAAAATGCAACATATAATTAAAAAAAAAAAGTCTTTTAACATATTCCGGTGCTTAAGAGTTGATTGGCGTGCTATCTGTCACTAGAATAAATTGAATAGCTTGAAGTTCTTTGGTATTTCACTTCAGAGTCATTATGCCAGCGTTTCTAGGAGCAAAGCCATCTTCCATTCATCTGCAAATTTCCCCTTGCTATAGCCAGATTGAAAACCCGCATTTCCTGTCCCAAGGAAATCAAAGTGAATAAGAAAGTGAGACTTAATTCTTTTTTTCAGACTAAATATGTGAACGTATAATCTGTAGGCTCTTGATTTTGGTGAAATTTTGAGATTTTTCCAGTGTGCTGTGTGTGGCAATTAGGCTCAAATATAGAAAATATCAACCTCCAGGTGCTGGGCTTCCTGAGTTTTTGTCTACAGTTCCCTTAAGTACCAGGTGTCTTGCAGGTGTCAGGGGACTGTGGTGGCTGTGCAGAACCCTCTTATCCAGGAGGCTCCACGTGCCCTGGTAGGCTAAATCCATTTCTGTAGGTTTGAGAAATGGATTGGGATTTGCCTTTAATCCATCAGGAAGGTTCAGTGGTGAAAAAACTGAGGCTGGAAAATGCAGAGGGGCAAGCAGGTGTTGAGAGGAAGGGGCTTGTGCAGTGCAGTCTAGACTTAAAAAAAAAAAAGTCCAGTTATGAAATTACGCCTCTCCTTAGCCTATACATTTCCACCTCCAACCCCCCAATTTTCCCTTCACTCCTGTATTTGTGTTCTTTTTCTCTCCATGAAAACAATATTAACCTCAATAATACAGCCCTGTCACAGACAGCACTGCAGTGGGCTCTCCTGGGAGGCACCCTGTGAGGCCAAGTGTTGCTCAGGATAAGCATCCTGGTCCTAATTTCATCATCTGGGGTACCGTGGTTTTTCTTCACAGCCATGTGAGTGATGATGACAGAATATGCTTGGTACCAAATCACATGAAATTTGTGCTGGAAGCAGCCAGGAACTTGAACTGCTGCATTGCCCAGCTACTGGTGGTTCAGGCTGCATTATGACCAAGCATTTCCAGTGTGGATTTAGGCACAGACCTTGACCTCTCTGGTACCCACAAGTAAAATTTTTCTGAACCCCCAAAAGACTGGCAGCACCACTCTCTCTCTCCACTGTCATCCTTTAATTATAAGTTGCACTCTAAATCCTAATTACTGGGATATTTTCCCAAATAACAGGCTTAAAGCAATAATGATGGTGATGGCAAGTCTGATTGGGGTGTCCACCTTCAGCCTTCCCTCCTTCTAGGGGCTGCTTCTCAGTCCCTCAGAGGGATCTCATGCGTCTCTTGCCTTTAACGGAGAGCCTGGGCAGGAGAGTTGTGGAATTGCCAGTGCATCACCTCAAGCTGATGGTGCATTTCTTCCTAGTCATTCATCTCAGAGCCCAGGGAATCCATCCAGCCTTCTACCACCCTCAGAGCCCTTCTGGTCACGAGCTCCTCTGCCTAATTACATATGGTGGGAGGAAGCTGCACTGGCTGCGTGAGTTGGTATTTCCACCTTGTGGTTTCCTGGCACTGGTGTTCCCTTTGCAGCGAGGAGCAGTGACCAAAGCTCCCATCCTGCTCAGCTCCACGAGCCCCTGTCTCTGCACCTCTGTGGCTGGTGCTGTGGCTGGACACATTCCTCTGGCTCATCCCACATAAAGCAAGGCTCTGCTGTGGGAACCTTCTTAAGCTGTTTCACACACGTGCCAAGAATTAATTTAACTTTTCTGCTGGAGTCTTATCTTTTTGCCTCAGCCATCTTCTGGCTCGACAGTCTCTGGCAGCCTTCCTCCTTTTGATGTGTTTGAAAAAAGCTTTTATTAGTTTTAAAGGCTTTAGTAAGTTGTTTCTTAAAATCTTTTTTATTTGCTTTATTATGCTCTTACATTTAATTTGCCAGAGTTTATGCTTTTTCTGGGGGTTACTTTTTGGGTCTTTTTCCCTGACAATCTGTGTGGAGCTCAGAGGAAAAAAAAGACTGTCCCTTACACTGCAGTGAGGTGGTTCTTGGGCATTTGTTTCCTGCATAAATGTCCCAATCTGCCCTTCCTTCCCTGTGATCAAAGTCTGTGTCCAGAAATCTTCTGACAAGCACTGTGGTATCTCTTTCCTTTCCAGTCCCATCCCAGGATCCCAAGGGGCCAGTGCAGTGCAGGAAAGTATGCAATTACAAAAGGACCCCAGTGTCTCCACAGGGGTGCAGAAATGCATCCTGTCTGCAGTAACACACCCTGCCATAGCCACATCCTCAGCCTGCTTTCTCCACGCTGAGCACCGACCAGGAGGGTGATTTAGTGCAGCACCAGGATGTGGCGGTCACTCCACAAACAAACTCTCAGTCATTATTTCTGTCGAGCTGGTCAGATCAGTGGTGTGTTCCTCTGGAGGTGCTGGAGGAAAACTCTTCAGGAAAACTCTTCAGTAAAAACCACGTGATGGGCACCATGCACACCGATCTCATGCAACCCAAAGGCATTTGGTGGCTGTGTCTACAGATGCTTTGTCCCACAGCGTCCTGCTGACCCCACTGTGGGGCAGGAGCAGACAGGCTCCTGGCTGAGAGCAAGCAGTGCTGCTGTCACCACCCACACCCATCACTGTCACGGGGTGGCTGTGGCCAAAGATCAGCAGGACCTTCTTGTGAGCACAGCACAGCCAGCCTTCAGCAGCACCATCTGTGTCTCCTCCCCACTCCTGGCCTCCAATCTCCTCCTTGCTGTGATTTTCTCTTCTCAACCCAGGACTGTGTAGCTGCAGAATTTAATCCTCTGCTGTATCAACACAGGAATGCCTCCATCACCAAGGTGGTGATGCCTAATTTAGGTCATTTCCATCCCCTCTTGCATTTCTAGCCTGTAATCTGGACACAGGGTGTCTTAGCCCTAGCAGAAGCCCACCTGTGAGCTAGCTGTGCCCGTCACCCCAAGCACCAGCCCTTGTTTAATTTACTGACGTGAGGTTTCTGGATATGTAAGTACATATTGCTAATTGCTAATATTTAAGTGCATCTCCTCTTTCCTTCCAAAGATAATTATTTTGCTATTTCCTCAGCCTTCTTTGAATAAACCACTAGTGGATTCTTGATTCATGCATGACATTTGATTACCTTTTCATAGGCGTATCTTACTTAACTCTAAGTGTTATTAATGTCCATAAAATTACCCAGCCCAGAAACACAGTGAAAATGTAATGAAAGCTTTAGCTTCGGTGAATTCTAGAGAGTGTGAATCCCAGAGAAGGGCTGTGTGTCACGCAGCCATATGTTCCCTTGGGGCAATCATGTCCCAAACCCCAGAAATGGTTGCAGCCACTGCTTTAAAAAGCTCATGTGTGAGTTACCTCATGCACTTGGGCTGCTCACATTGCCTTTGTAGCAGGAAAGTACATGTGCTTTTCTCCTCGTTGAACTTGTTACTGCCCTGAGCAGTATATAGAAACAACCTAGATATGTTTTGCTGTTAGTGGTGCTCCTGCAGTCCCTCTGTCCTTGTTCAAGAGCACTGCAAGGCTGAGCTCCTGCTAAGTGAATTAGCCAGCTTCAAAGCCAGCTGTTTTGCAGCAGCAGAGCTGGTGGATGGTCTTTTTATTAGTGTTCACATCACATTTAAGCTGCTTTAAAATGGCAGATTTAAATTCCAGAAACGTGAGGTTTAAGGAGTTTATGCTTTGCAGAAATGCTTACTGAGACCTTGGAGAGCAGATCTGCGCTGGTGGCTCTTGTAGGCTTGGAGGAGCACCGTGTGCTTTGGCACACGGTGGCATTAGTGCTACCTCCTGCCTGTCTGCATGGCTGTGAAACTTGGGGGTGCCTGGGGATGGGGACCCCTCCATGGCACATGTTCCCTGAAGTGACTCCTGAGGGAAGAGAGCCTCCAACACCATAATTCAGTGCCAGCAGCTTCAGTACCATTTGGTTTCATGCTGTTTGTATTGTCGACTCTCAACATGGGAGCACGGTTCTGTGGTAGCCCTTCCTCGGGCACTGAAGGAGTCCTACTCCCACTGACAGAATCTATGAACAGATAGTTAAATGCAGCCTGTGTTAGGGCTGGGACTTGAGCTCCCATGGGTTTCTGTTCTTGGGGGGGGCTTTCTCTCACTGAATGAGCAGGGTGGTGGAAGAGATGAGGAGGAGAATAGCACTAGGTGTTACGGCATGTCCTCGCTTCAGCTCGCTGCAAGAAAAGACAAATGGACTGTGTGTGCCCTGGGGATTTAGCTGCCACAGAGCATCTCTCATCCCAGCAGATGTGCAGGCTTTGGCTTGCTCAGCATCTGAGTGTCTCAGAGTGAAGCTGACTAAAGAGAGACATGAAACTTTATATGCTCAGAAATATGCTGGGCATCATAGACAAAAGAGTGTTGCTCCCAATTTAGTGTGATGGTATTTGGGATAATAATGACAGGAAGAGGAGTCTTGGGGCTGGTGGTTGCAATAATGGCTAGGGGCTGCTTGGGCATGTGGGAGCTGCTCCAGTTCCCCTGGATTATGGTACACACATGGTGGTGGGGGGTATCATATTCTGAGAAGAAAAAGCAAGGTTTTACTTCAAGTAACTTAATGAATGACAGACAGGTACAGGTCTTTGGCAGCATTATAGAGGGCAAAAAGATGACTGCTAGTGGAGATATTCATACACCAGAAAGCCTGGGAGAAAATGAAGGGATGTGGGAGGCTACATGCAAATAGAAACCTCATGCTTAGGGAAAAGCTGTGCTTGCTCAGCAGGATAAAGCTAACTCCTAGGTATCTGTTTGTGCACTGTGAGCATCACCCACAAGAAGTGCATCCCTGTCAGGATGTTGGTGCCTCCTGGTGTCTGAAGGAAGTTTCTGTTCAAGCAGTGTGGAGGCAGACACCTTCTATGCTTTGGCTGCATAAGGTTCTCATTGTAACATTAGTGCTTATTTTAATTTAAAGTCATGATTTAAATTATAATTGCTGTTTGGTCCCTGCTGACACTGATGATTTTGAAATCACTTTTTTTGTGTCCCAAGTGTCTCCCTGTGCTGCTGAGGAAGAACTGTGCCAGGGACCCCTGTTCCATCCATGGCCCTCACACCCACTCTGCATAAGAGATGCACATAAAACCAGCCCTGAATTTCTTTTTATTGCATGGTACTTGCCCTCTGCTTTAAAATGAGGAAAGCACACAGCTCTGGTACTCTGTGGTTAACTGATTTCATACCTGCTTCTTAAGTGTCTTCTTTAGGAGGTCCAAGAGAACCTGTAAAAGCTTTTGTGATGGTAACAAGTGCCTGCTGACCCCTGAATCCTAAACACCATCTCTGCTATCATGTTATTTATTAAGCAACTCAGGCTAATCTTTTCCAGGAAAGATGTTTCTCATAATCTGCCAATTCATGTTACTTTCTTAATGACTAAGTCCTTGCAATTGAGTGGGGGGTTGGCCAGAGTTAAGTTGGAAAGTGCTGTCAAACAAAAGATGCACAGAAACGGTAATGACACAGTTATCACTGGGGTGTGGCCTTGGCAGGGACAGGCCCCCCAGTTTCTGTGCAGGATGGACAGAACAGGGTGCTTGCAGCTCATCTGACATGACTTCTCTGGGCTGTGGGGTGGGTGGGGTTAGTGGTGAAGAACCTTGAGCTCAGGTTTAGCACTAAGCAGGGCTTAAGTGACAAGTTATTTCATTAACCTGCCTAACCCTATGTGTTTACAGTGGTAGGATGAAGATATGAAATAACAGAATTCATCATCACTTAAAGAGCAGGTTTGCCCTGAAGTTTACAGCAACTTGGGGATCTGAGCCTGATTTGTCAGTCACTGACACTCTCTCAGGACTGAAGTGCAGCATCTTGGCTTCTCCTCTTCTTCAAACTGCTACTCACAGCACAAATAGGTGACCTGATCCTCTTCTAACTTCTTTCCCCCATTTACCCAGCCCAGGTTCCCCTGGATGGGCACTGGAATATCATGGGTGCCATATCATATGATGCATGTCCATGTGGAGATCTGTCCGTTTTTGTCTCCCCTTAGCTCATTAATGTTTCTACCAACCACCATCATGAGACAAGGATAATTGGGTGAGTCATAAATCACTGTCTGCTCTGGGAATTGTGAAGTGTGTATTTTAAAGCCCAAGAATCTCATGTCACAGTTGATATCTTTGTTCACATGTTGACAGCTCATGATAGTCCAGTTATTCCAGCTGCCCCATGTCTGAGGCTCCCAAACGTTACATCATTGCTTGCGCCCTATCCCAGGAAACATTTAATGCTTCACTGAGCAGGCAGCAATATAAAAGTGGATCACTTGTTTTCTATTTAAGAAAAAAAATTAAAAATCTGATGGTTTTGCTATTGAGTAAAATTCAAATTACTGAGTTCAGTGAAGGTGGCTCTGGGAAGTACCTTTGGCTGTGTGGGACAACAGCCTCGATGATGTGATGACCTTTTCTGAGCTTTATATGGACTGAGGTTTTTTCCAAGAATCATTTTCTGTGCACTGATGTGTGACTCACATGTGAGCAGGAACAGCTCTTTGTGTGTTGCTGTAACTGGAAGTTTAGGCCCTCTGCAGGGCAGAGTTTGGTGCAATCTCCAAGCTCCCCTGATTTTCCCTTGTCGCTGAGAGTTGTCTTTACTCTTTGCTTCTTCTTCCCTGGGCTCTCCGTGCACCATTTGAGACTGATATTGAACACATTCAATTTGCTGTTGCACCTGGATGAGTGAAGGTGGTGGAGTGGAGGGGACTCCACAGGGTACCAAGAGGTATTGGGTCCTTTTTGTGAAGGAGCCTTCACAAACTTGGTCAGTTCAGTGTATGAAAAAACCAACTAAAATGTGACTTGATTTGTGTGCTCTCATGAAAAAAACACATAATCTACTGCAAGGTCTCTTGATCTAATGACTAGAGGCTGAACAAGAGTCAGGGTCTGGAAGCCAAGACCAAAGAATTCCAATTAGAACTGGGACACAAATATTTAGCCAGTTACATAAACTACCTAAGGAAAAAAAAAGGTGGCTTCTCTTCATCTTGTAATGCTTTATATTCAGTCTGGCTGCCTTTATAGAAGCTACGGTTCAGCCAAATTTGAGTTATTTGGCTCAGCACATGTATAAGTGGGTGAAATACTATAGTGTGTGATGCACAGGAGGTCAGACAAGGTGATCTGATGGTTCCTCCTCCTTTAGAACCTCTAAGAAGTTTTAGTGTAGGCAGAAGGTTGGGGCCAGTTAAGGTCTGAGGCTGTGCCTCCATCTATATTTGCCTGGGATTAGCAGAGGGTCTGTGTGTGACCCTGCCTCTTGTTCCTCTGATCTCAGGGAGGATGATCTGAAGAGAAGCTGAAGGTTTGCAAGCCATCTATAAAACTGAATTCCCATGTTTTGTTTTTTTTCCCAGCCAGCACTTAAGCCATGCATGTTCCAGACCACATATGAGTTTGAAATGTTCCATCATGTTCTCATTATTTGTTTAAAAATGGGAATTGTCAAGATCTCTTTTGCTCTAATTACCTGATATTATAGGGCTTCAGAGCACCTCTTTACACTCTCCAGAATGTGCCCTTGGGATGTGACAAGTCTGAGTAGTGCAGCAGATGCTTTCAGAAGAAAGTTGTTGGCATGAGTGGCTGAAAATAGAAGCTTGTTTACAAGGCTGGTTTTGCATTATCAACTGTAGTGCTCCAATAATTAAGGCTGTGAACCTAATTAGCTCAACACTCCATAATTCTCTTCTGTCTCTCCCGGGGCTTGTCTGTCTACAGCTCTGTACTGCTTCAGCTTATGCCGGGAACATCTTTATCCCAGGGCAGCTGCATTCACACAAGTACCACCTCAACTGCCATGAATCCTGTGCTCCTTTTTCAAGTGCACAAGCCCACCACAGGGCTTTCTAGAGAGCCCATACTGGGATTATTTGGCTGCTTTTATTAAAACCATGCAGGCAGAAGTACTGATCTCTCCTGAAGCATCAGCAGAACTGAATGATGCCATTGTTACTACTGATTGAGAGGGTGCTTTTACACTGGCTTCAAGCTTGTGTCTGTTCTTAAATGGAAAATGTTTTTTAATGCTGAAAAATGTAGTAACATTTCTGGCTAGCACAGCCTTTTTGACAATGAAACATTGCCACGCACTTGAAAACAGCTCATGGCTGCTGCTTTCACCTCTCCCATCTGGGTTAGGTGTCTTCTGAGCAGGTCTGAGCCTGTGCAGGGGATGGTGTTCTCTCCATCCCCGACCCAAAGTGGTCTGCTCCTCAGTGACACCCCTGCAGCGTGCCCAAGCACGTCCCATGACCGAGATCACTCTGTCCCTGGGCATTGTCTTCTGTGTATTTCCTGATCCTCAGAGCCAACCCACGCACAACTGGGAGATGTTTTCCTTCTTGAGTGCGTGAGTTTCAGCTGTTCTGACTATCCCGTGTGTGCGTCCTTCCTGTTTGGACAGATACTTGATACATACACCTCAAATGGAAAGGGCTGGACATGATTAAAACACACTGTCTAGCCACAGGCATCTTTTTTTCACTCAATCTTCCTCATGAAGCAAACCTGAGGGGTTGTAATGATATTTAGAGTTCATTGTGCAAAGTATTCAGTAATTCTTTAACTGTTTTAGATGCAGAGATAGATGTAAGGTGCTCTGTGCTGACATGCTGTGCCTGCCTGTTTTGTGACTGAGACTTTCCAGGCTTACACTGAGGTACTTTCTATTTCTGCAGAAATACCTTGGCATAAAAACATCAAACGTTCCTGATTTATTTGGAGTTAAATTGAAGTTGGTATGTTAACTGATGAGCTTTATCGAAATACTTAGATTTTTAAATTCACTGAACTCCCAGGATAACTGATGTTCCAGGTTATTAACATGCAGCATTAACATCTCCCTTTAATTACAGGTCTGTGATGAAAGCCCATCTCCCAGCGGGTGTGTAACTCTAGAACCTGCAATGGTTCCTGGAATGTGATTAGCAGCTCTGAATCAAGGCAGGATTGTTCCCTTGGACATACTGGTTCTGCCCAGGGCGATGGCATTCCTGCAGTGTATCACCTCCCATCATGTTGTTCACATGCAAGTGCAAATCCATATTTGCTTTACTCTTTTAAAAACAGTGTCTGCATGGCACAGGTGCCTTGAAAGTCAAGGTAAAAGCATATGCTGATGTGCTGGGTTTCAAGAGCCGTGTTGTTAAATGGTTATGTGTGACACGATTGGCAGAACATCAGCAGCTAAAGCAAATGCACTCTTTCTTCCTTAGCCTTGCCCACACTCTGTGGGCTTCCTGCTGCATGCTGCCAATTGGCATAAGGCTGGGCAGAGTGCCATTGTCCCCATCAGGACAATGGGGAATGGGACTAACCTTTTATCTTCCGTGTTGACTTTCATTCTGGTTCACAAATGCTCCAGTGAGTTAATTGCTAGCAGAGGGAGAGGCTAGAAGAGGAGAGGGATATTTTCAGCTGGGACTGAGACAAGGACAGGAGCTGTGAAGAGTGGTAATACTGAGACTTGACTTTCTGGCCCCATGGAGGGGAACATTTGTGATGGATCCATGGAACTGAGGAGCTGGCTCGCTGAGCAGAGCCGCAAGGGCAGCTCCAGAGCTGTTGTGCTAGAGAGCATAAAGGCAAAACCTGCCACACTTACAATGGATAATTTATGATGTAACACACACAGAAACAGAGCCCCTCCATTTTGTGAAACAGAATGTCCTCTAGAAAATATTTGCACTTAGCTATTACACGCAGATACAAGGAAATTCTTTCAGGAGGGTTTGAGTCTAATAAAACGGGAATGTGTGACCTGGCCTGCATCATTATTTGCCCAGTCTTATCCATTTGTTATTATTTCCAAATGTGGAATTCTCATTCCTGACAATTCTGCAGGTGAAGCTAGGCCAACAAAAAACAACAGTCTCCCACAATTACAGGGAACACCTATTGGGGCTGTAAGGAGTCTAGCAGTGCAGGCCAGCACCCAGAATGGCACAAGTTCCCAGGAACTGTGCAAATGTCCCTGTCAGCACCAAGAAGTCCCATGCCCACATGGGTGCAGAGGTGCTGATTGGCGTGGTTGGACCCCCACAGGGCTGGGCAATGTTTGCTCTCAGCCCTCCCCTGTGAGCAGATGGGTTGCCTTGGCCAAAAAAGTGCAGTGTTTGGCTCTGATGTTCTGGGATGCAACAGCTTACAGATGGCACCGTCCCCTCCTCTTCCAGGGCATAAATCCTCTGGGACAGAGGCTGTGCCATCTCTACGTGCTCGTGTTGGAGCATTGGTCCTTGCGGGACGCAGAAGACAGAGCTGTTGTAAGCACACCACTGGCAAGATCCAGGGCTTTTTGTCTGCTCTAATATTTATGATTTTACCTACCAAAAGATGTCTTTTTATAAAATGTGAATGTTCCCACTTCTACGCCTGCTAGATATTACAACTGGGAGAGCTCGATCCTTCAAGTGTGTCCTTGTTACTAGTTATAAAACCAAATTTGGACACCAGCATACAATATTTGTGAAGGGGTTTCCGTTGGTTTTGTGACACAGACATGGCGAGTCCTGGTGCCTGGTGTTAGCCGGTGGTCAGTGGGGCTGTGGGCAGCAGAGCACAGAGCTGGGGCTGCAGGATGAGGAGCAGTCAGGATGAATGCAATGACTATTTCCCAGAATGTAAACAGCCTTGCAGTTTAATGGCTCTATTTATGTTGATGGAGATCAGGAAACACACTTTGTTATTTTAGTCTGAATAAGCTCATGCAGATGGTAAGCAGAAGCAACGTGTTTGGAGTTTCTGGTGTTCTCTGACAAGCCAGGTCGCACATGAGTGTGTTAACCTTGCCTTTGAAAAGCTCTTGATTTTTATCAGCTTGTTTACCAAACTGTCACAACAAGGCATAAAACCACAGAAGACTCACATGTTGATATGAGAAATGTGCATGTTCTTGGTAGTGGAAGAGGAATAGGAGCTTTCTGCTCTTTGTTAAATGCAGCAACAAGCCTTTTTTTTTTCTACAAACCTTGGAGTGAGCTGTCGAGTGGAGAGACAGGGCTACAGGAAGATGTTCCATACGACAAATTACTCCCTGCTCCAACCACCTCCAGCCCCCACAGATGTGCAGAGTGGGATCTGTCAAGTTACTCAAAAAACCCCATTTTTATTCTATCATTTACAGGCACCAGTAAGTCCCCTCTTCCTCCCGGGCAGAGGCTTCTCGGGTCAGCTCCGCACGAGCTGGTGCTGCAACTGCAAGAGCCGAACGAGTTAAGCTGTGCTTGCCGTTCCAAGTGGGAGCGAAGAGCCATTGCAAAATGTTTTCTCCCCCGTTGGCTCTGCGTGTTGTTTTAAAATTAAATTGGTTCTGGTTAGCAAACAAGAACAGGACAGCAAAATTAAATTTTCTGAGGAATGTTGTGAATCCTGTGTGAAAAATAAACCCCAAAATATTTTTTCCCTCCCGCACTCTTTGGCTTGCCTTTGTCCCCTCTTTGCCTGCAATGCCTCCCTCTCTGTTCTCTCCGTGGATGTATTGGTGGGTGGCAAGGCTGGTGTCCTTATGCTGAGGTGCTCTGAAGAGCAGGAGTGGCAGTTAATGGGAGCTGGGATGTCATGGCTTGGCCATAAAAATTTATTTATTTTCCCCTTCTGCTTATTGTTTCACATCTTCCTTCCTTGCTCCTTTGTTCTTGCTGGGCTCCCAGACCACGCTCTGCCTAAGGGACATTGTTGCTCCCTCTCTGGCAGATCAATGCTGTGCAGGTCTGGAGCATACCTTGGGTGTGTAGAGGACACAGTATTCATTTCAGAGGCAGAACTGGACCTATGAAGTACAACTCAGCCCCACGCAGATGACTACTGCCGGCCATCTGCAACACTTCAGTCTCGCTGGAGTTCAGCGCAGACTGCACTGGAGGAGCTACACCCACATAGGGCTCTGTGATGGACAGCACAGATTTCTCCCTGTCTGCTTCCATCTTTCTTATTTATTTACTTGTGTGCAGATGGAAAATCTTTGACACAAATTGGCACTCCTCAGATTCTGTTCCTTTGGAAAGCTTCTGCAGCTCTTAAAAGCTTCTCCTCCATTTGGTCAGCCCTGCAGGCATTCACTGTGCACTTCATAAGTCATTTCTCTAGTCATTGCCTCAGTATTGTGTCAAGTCTTCTTGGATCTTTATTTATAATTTGGCATGAGTCTGTTCTGAGGGTTCAGCAGACTCTCACTATTTCATGTGAGCTAGGACATCTTGGTTTCAGACCTTCAGGTGGCACAGCAGGTTACTCCTAGCTGAGTTTCATCATACATGGTGCATGTGATGTACCGGGGCTATCATTGTATCCTGGATTTTGCTATTGCTTTTATTTGGCAAGTACGACTCCTGAAGCCTTGTATCCTTGCTGCCCTGCGCCACCAATTCCTGGAGGCCAACCATGCTGTGGTTGTCCCTCCTGTGCTCTTCTCCAGGTGTCTCCCTTGGCCATTGCTGGAGAAGGGAGGCTCAAACATTCCTCCAGCATGATGTGGAGCAATCACATGGGCTCACCTGGCTGGCAAAGACATGTCAGACAACAGGTCTAAGAGAAGAATGAATGTCTCTTGGGAGGCAGCATGAGTCTGCTGAAACTTTGCTTCCAGGTGGCATGTGAGGATGGGCGCCTTGTCCCTGTGAGCAGTGTTTTCTGGAGAAGGGCTGTGTGTTGGACCTCTTGCCTGGAACAGGGCTGGCGTGGGCAGCCAGGGAGCACTCCTCCCTCACCATCAGACCATTAGAATAAATAAAACAGCTCCACTTATGCTGGATGAAATCAAGTCTTCTGGATCGCGGCCTAAACACGGTCAACAGCTCCTCTGGGCCCTTGAGCTGCCAATAGCTTGCACCTCCTAGTGAGTCTGTCCTTGGGAAGGAGCCATTAGAGGCTAAGGAAACTTCGCAGATCTCCATCCTTTGAGAAGTGGGAAATCATCACTGATAGGACTTGCAGCACCTCTTGTGTCAGGAAATGGAATACACAGGAAACACAGTGGTTAAAACCCAGCACTCATGCAGTGTCCCAGCCAATACCTTCCTGGAGCATGGTTATCAACAGCATTTCCAAAACTCCTCCAGGGCACTGTGGAGGCTGGGTTGCCCTTCTGCTCTGTCCTTGTGGTGATTAGATTGTATTTGAGTGAAGAGCCGTCAGAAAGCTAGTAAGTTTTCCCGATCCTCTGATAGTTGTGGGCTTATGTTGTGACAAGTCCATCCCAGGACTTGTCAGCACTGGAGTATGAGTAAAATTCACCAGAAAGAAATCATGATTGACTAGGGCCTGATGGACCAGCATAATAAACTTCTCCCTGCTGCTGCCACCTCTTCTAACACAAGTGCTGCATCTGTGACTTTCTTGATTGGATGGCCAAAAGTGCTCTAGAAAGACAGAGTCTGTTTCTACACACATGTGCATAAAATATTTCACATTCCTCCCTTAATCACTAGAGATATCTTCTTCTTCATTGCCATCAGTCTTTGTGATCAAAGCTGTTGTGTTGCACAGCAGCATATCACCACCAGGTCTGGTCAGTGGGAAGAGACTGAGACTGCCCAAGTTTGCTGCTTTCATCCTGGGCACCCTCTGTCTCTCTGTTTTCTCTCCAGGAGGTGATCCTAGTGGCTGACTTGTCCTCCTGGTGTCCAGATGCTTGCCCTGTTTGTCCCCCTGGTGCTGACATAGCACAAGATCATGTGGAACCCTTGGTCTGTGGCTGCAAACGTGGTTTGAGTTTTTATAGTTTTATCCTATCACCTCTCTTTAAATGGAAATTCCTTATGCTAAAGTTTCAGATTGAGGGTTTGAGGAGATGACCTGAAATCTGAGTGAGAATCTGTTGAGTCATTTCTGAGTGCTGTGAGCATAAGTATATTCCTCAGTTTGGAACATGTAGCACTTTTCAGCTGTACAATAATGCACAACAAGCCACATTCTGCAGGATGAGGCTTCCAACATCCACAGCCTCAGCAGTAAATGGAGCAAGGTCATTGCTAATCTGGAAAGTAAATGCTTTTGAAGCATTTTCTCTCAGGACAAGACTTACTCTTTTCTTCCAGTTGCTAACACCTTCCTTCCTTCTCAGAGCAAGCCCATAACCTTCCTCAGACACAGAAAATTTCCTGTTCTCCACTGTCAGAAGCTTTCATCCCTCCTTTTGTGTCTCACTTTAATCTCCCCCAGCATGCCATGGTGTGTCCATCTGCCTTTCACTGGGCTCACCTTTTCTTGCACTTCCCTCTCCTAATGCTGCCCACATGGTTCCCATTTACCAAAGGTGGGAGCCAGTGGGCATATCGCTTAAGTAATCTGAGGCGATGAGATTTTCAGGTAGAATTATTTAATTAGAGACTGCCAAGCAGTTTGGGGGGGAATTTATTTTAATAAGTTGATTTTAATATTTTCCATACATTTATTTTTCAGCAGAGACTATGCCATATCCAGAAATAAAACCATTTACTTAACCAGTGAGATATTCAGTTAAACCCTGAGAAATTGTGGTTTTTTAGATCAACCTTTATCCCCAAGAATTGTCTCAGAAGGCTGTCTCCTCTGGCTGGGGGCAGAATCCCTTTCAGAGGTTTAACAGTGGTTATTTGTTTAGCTGAGGAAGTTGAAAAATCTGACAAGTACATTGCAAAAACCTCAGATCCCTCTCCCAGAAGGCAAGCCAATGACACCATTAGCTTAATCCAGGCACCTCATATACTCGATTTTAATACGACTCTTTAGCTCCAGAGTTTGATGTATTTTCAGTTGAAGGATTTGTGTTTCAGTAGTAAGAGGGGAGCAGGAGGGAAGGCGGTGCTGTAGGTCGCTCAGCAGTTGGGTACACGTGTGTTAAAAGCCATGCAGACGATCTGCTCATGAAAAGAGCTGACGTCTGACATCTAAATCCATTCAGTGAGTGGAGTAACTCACTGTGGCACAGCCTTCTGCTGTGTGTTTACCTGAGTCCCACATACCACCAGTGAGTTGTGCTCTTCTCTGCCTCTTCTGCCTACGTGGCTCGCTCTGTTTTTGACAGCCACCTCTAGGCATGATACCATTAATGGATGATACTTTGGGGCTACTGTCCTGGCAGGCTGTGTGAGCACCCTCCCCATCACTACAGAGACCAAGGATGTGCCAACCAGTGCGGAGGAGTTGTGTGGCAGGAGTGCCTGCAGGGTGATTGCTGTGAAATTTAACATCCATCCCATCCAAGTCCACGTACCTGCAGTGTTGATCCACAGGGCTGGGCTGGCTTTGGGTTATTGTCCAGGAATATAAAGAGGTATGGAGCTTCAAGGGAGTTCACTCAAGGCACTTTGGATGCTTACATCACTAGGAGTCATCCCTGTTCTTCCCTGCTCACCTTGAAAGAACAAAGTAGTTCAGGTAAAATCTCCATTGCACTAAAACTGGAGGAGATGCATCCCCCTGAAATGCTGGCAAATGGTGAGGGGAAGTTGAGAGTATTTGGGATGCATCTCTGCCCAGGGGAGTAAAGCAATAAATATGCTTCCAGTGTACCAAGAGTAAAAACCACTTCAGCAAAATTCAGAATTATTGTAAGAGGGCATGCTGATAGTGGCAAAATTCTGGGTGAAAAATGCAGAAAAGGTATTTATTGAATACATATGAATCTTCTGTATTTGGCAAAACAATTTGACACAGATTTAATAGTGATTACTGAGCACTTCTGTGGTTTTGGTTTCCTAAGTGGTCTTTCATTTGTTCTGTCCCTCTTCAGGTCTGCTGCTCTTTCACACATCAGATTAATGTAACTAACAGCCATGTCACAGTTAATTGTCTCGATGAAAACTAAAGAAAAGAGCTGTTTCTATGTCGATATGTTGCTTACTCTTTTTCACTGAGTTACCAATTGATATTTTCCTCTTTCTTTCTCTTATTTGTACGTATTTGCAGGGTATTTTCCTGCTGTTCTTTCTGCTGCTCTCTCCCCTGACCCACAGCACAGCTGTTGCCTCTCCATGTCTCACTGGTTGGGAAATGCTGTCTTAAACTCCCTTCCCCAGAGATCCTCTTGACCTGTGCCCTGAATTTGTTCAAATTTGCTTTTTTTGAAATACATTATCTTTAATCCGTTTTACTTATTCCTTCACTGCCTTAATTTGCTGGACTTTTTTTTTTTTTTTTTTTTTGCAACCACTTGCACTCAAATTTACTTCCATTTTTGGATTATTAACCAACTTTCTGTATCAATAATATCCAAGTAATAAACATCTCCTCCCCTGTTACTTTCCCTTCTCCAGAGCAACTTTTCCCCACGCATTCCAGCAGCTTGGAGTGTCTGGGACCTGCCCTGCTCTGTCTTTAGCAGATAACAGGGTAATTAAAATAACCAGTTCCTACCAACTCCAGTTATTTTAGCTGCTTTAGTCAGACACTCAAAAAGATGTCCTCCATGTTCTGTTTGTCATTAACAGAAGTTCTGTGGGACATCGTCTGTGCTCCTTTTCTTTTTCTTGGTCCCTGGAGACATGCACAGCATCTGTTTCTCACCTCTTTTTGAATCCCAAAATACTCTTCATACAAAAAACCCCAATCAACCCTCCTATTTCCTTCTTCTTTTTCTTAAGCAGGTGACATAATTTCATATCAACATTCCCCTCCAAAAATCTTTCCATGAAGCATGTGTGAGGCTAATTGCTGTAGTTGCTTATAAGGGCTTTAAATGTGTCTTGTTTGTTCTCCTGGCACTTACGTACAGACAAGGCTGCTTTGGCTCTGCAGCTGGTGACGAGGAGAAGGAGTCTGAGCACACCTGTCCTCTCACTGCAAATCAGTTGGTTCATGAGATCCTAAATGCCCCACATAGCAGTGGTTTGTTGACAGTGCTTGGTAAGGCTTGTAAGACAGCAAAGAGCTGAAGAATTGATTGGAAGCTTGGAACATCTTGCGTTACTGTGAACGTGCTGAAAACCTGCAACAAATACTGCTTAATGAAAGTGTGTTTAGAGGAGGCTTGACCTTAATCTTGAGCTGTCCAGAAGAAACAAAAACCTAGAAAGGCAGGGGTATAGCAAGATCCAGTCACTAGAAGACCAAAACAGGTAAGTTTGGACTCGAAACCAGGTGCCTATTTTGACCATGGATGTTAAATAACTGCAGAATTTCACACAGGGGTAGGCTGATTTCCATACTTGCAGCAGATTTTAAGCTGACAGTGGGTACATTTATGAAATATCTGATCTGTCCTGCTGGGGGACTCGTGCATTCCACATGTACATCCCAGGCTGCCTGGTGCAGGACATCAGGCTAGCGATGCTGGCCTTTTCCAGTCGTTCATCTGTGCCTCCAAAATCAGGTTCAGACTCCACCCTGTGTGCTTTGGTACAAGATTCCCCCAAAGATTAGCCGGGGAGAGCTCCTGCCAAACCGGGTCCCTCCAGCTGAGCCGTATCTGTGAGCCCAGAGGAGCAGAGAGAGCCAGGGCCAGTTCTTTCAAATATTTTACAGATTAAGACCCGGGTCTGTGGGAATCGGAGGTCTGACCCCAGCGGGTTGTGGTCCTTGCTGCAGCACTCGCAGTCTGCACCACTAATTGCCATGTTCCTCACCGGTCAAGCGTGGTCGGTCGCTGTTGTGTTCAAACACAGCCACACTCTGCACTGCGACGAGCCCTCTGACATTATCTGAGTGCAGCTGGAGGCATCTACTGTAGCCTTGAAAATGCCTCTTTCTTGGCAGAGCTCTGTGTTTATTATAATGCTGTCTGTAATGTGCAAAAGTACATTTCTGTTTTAACTTCCTTCTTTATGTACTAAAGAGTGTGGTTTTAATTAAGGATTTCAGATTGAAACATTTCCGGTTTTATGTGTTGTTTTTTGGTTGGGGTTTTTGGGTGGGTTTTTTTTTAAGACAGTTTTCAGTTAAAATGTTTCAGAGTTTTGAAAAATACCAGATGCCCAGCTCACAAAGTGTGCGAAGAGCCATAGTCACTCCCTCTTCCTCCCAGGAAAGTCAGCTGCTCCGCTGAGTAGGAACAGCCAGGGACGGCCGATGGCGAGAATGGGGTCAGCAGGCAGGAGAGGATGTGCTGGGACGGGGACAGGCGGTTTCAGCAGCACACCATGACTGCGGCTGCTTGCACGATAGGAAACATTGACTCAGACCCACAAAACAAAGCACCTGATATTTGTGGACTCTGGGTTTGTAGAATAGCTAGGGATTGTAAGAGGAGATGGCCAGACCCCTGTTCAGCAGCAGAGCATTTCTGCTGCAGCACCCGGCGTTGAGGAACTTCAGGCATGCCCCTGCCATCCCTGGCCACCGGCTGCGGTCCCCGCCCTTGGGGAAGGGAGGCAAACAACTTGTAAATTAAACCGGTTGTTTTGCTGCACATCAACTGCCATAAAAGGAATAAAAAAAACAAGCCAGATTTTAGCTCTCCTGGTAGTAGAAGAGCTCAAAAACATATATAAAGGCACCCCAAATTTTTGAAAACAGCAGGCAACGAAAATTATGTTAAAACCAGGTTTCTTGAGCCAGTCCCATGCTTTTTGTGAGTTTGACTCATGATTTTTGAATGTTGGGGTTTGGCAACACTGAAGTCCTCAGTTTGAATTTGTTCCCGATGTGGTATTTCAGCCTCCTTGCATGACTGATCAATGTCACTCTGCTCTGGAGCAGCCAGAGATCTGGGGGGTGGGAGGCAAAGGGCCTGGTACAAGGCTCTGCTCCTTCTCTGGCTCTAGGGATGCTGTGGGGTGGATCTGGCTTGCATCCCTGCTTGAGGCTCTTCTGAATCAAGCCGTGTGTCTGCCACATGACAGCAGTTTAGGCAGCAAAAAATGGAGTATGGGAGCTGCTGGCTGGGCTGAAGGGATTGGTGAGCTAGATGCACAGCTTACCTGGGCTAAGCATTTTACTAAGATGAAGTGAACACGTTAAAAGTATGCTTTGTGCCTGTGCATCTTTCATTCCACTTTAGCCATGCAGCATCTGCACAGGGTGTTGCTCAGTCTGTGCTGCCCAGTTCGCTTTTTGCAGGGAAGTGCTGAAAACATCCATCCTCTTGCTGCAGTGTTAGTGCTTCAGGTGCTGCTAGAAAAAGTATTTCTAAAGAAAACCTCTGCCTTGCATCTGTGGCAGCTTGAAAGAACAACGTGGATGCACCTTGCCTGAGCAGCAAGCGATGCACAGGGTATGTGGGTTCCCGTCATGGCTGTTGTCATCTGCCCTACAGCTGGCAGGAGGAGGTGAGTGTGGGGACAGGCACGGCACAGTTATTGCCCTCTCGCTCTGCCTTGTGTTACAGCATCCAGCTGAACAGCAAGCTATGGTGTTATCTTGTATGTACCTCTGTGGGTTTGGGCTGCACAGGGTTTCCTGAGTGGTCAGACTCAGTCACAGGAGGTCCCCCTCCATGTGGCATGGGAGCAGAACTGTGCAAGGACCAAGTCACCTCTCCTGGCAACACAGAAGTGGCTCACGTTTGCACCTGAAGCCGGCTTTAAACTATACAAATCACCATTCTCCCATCCATGGGTAATGCTCTGCAACTGCCCAGCTAACCCTGCCTCAACACCCCCCACCCCGATGGGATTCACAGCCCTGTCCTGCCTGTCAGGTGGCCAGGGAGGGCGTTTGGTCCTCCCATCAGCCATCCCTGTCCATCTCTAGCTGCCTGCCATGTGGGAGCTCGCTGAGTGCTTGAGGACCTGACCACTTCTTACCTATTTGGGAATGCTTTTAAATTGTTCCAGAAACTGCTGTTTGTTGATAAATCGGGGTGATTGCAGAGAAGTGTTTTAACTAAACCGTGTAAAAGAAGGAATGAGCTGCAGTGCAGCACTGCCAGCTGTCATTGGGTTTAGAAACACACATCATAGATTTTGTTGCTTTTCAGACAGCTGCGCTTATAGCTGTTCTTATAGCCATATAAAACAGTCATTCTGTCAGCAAACGGTCTGGCAGTGGAGCTGGGTTATGTCTGCAGCCGTGTTCCCAAGCCTGGCAGGTTTGCTCCCTCCACGTGCATAGCTAAAGCCCGAAGGAAGGCGGCTTTGTGGCTGGTGGGGTAACCCGTCCCCAGAGTCACAGCTTTGCACAGAGTACAGAGCAAAACTCTGGGCTGTGCCCACCACCTGTGCAGAGGATGGTGCTGACAGGGCTTGTCTCCAGCGCCCCTGGTCATTAGGAATGGGTAGTTCCTCCTCTGAGAAGGAGTTTTGGAGGGTTTTACCCCAAGTCTGCTGTTGCTGCTCAAGAGTCTGGCTAACTGCAGGTCAGGTTCGCAATCCACAGCCTGTTACAGCAGTGCTCACAGATCAGGCCCTGTCTGCTGTGGTCCATCTCATTTGGACTTTGGAGAAAAAAGTGAGAGTCACAGAGACTGGAAGGGCAGGAAGATAGTGCTATCAAATCTGAAGCTTTACACAGGATCAATATATAACTTTCGATAAAACCCTATCCAGGAAGGGTTTCCTATGTAAAAGACGGGCTTTAAATGCCTGGACAAAATAATATTTGAATAGTTTCTTCTCATTTTATTTGCATTCCTTTATCCAAAATGGAATGACTCAAGCAAGCTGCTGACTTTACTCCCTGCTGCGCACGCTGTTTCCCACCAATCCCTTGTGCAAGCGGTGTCAGTGAGATGGAATTGCCACGCAGGCTGTCACTGTCTCTTGACGGGACAAGCTGCCTCCTGCAGAGGCCACAAGGACACCCAGAAGTGCAGGCAGTGCTGAGCACTGAGGATGCTGAGAAGCTGTATCCAGGTTTTCCCTGGAGCAATTTCCGTGGCTCAAATCCAGTGATCTGGGGTGGCCAAGAAGATGCGGAAGAGCAGGTGGTGCTCACAGTCTTATTTTCCCTTGCTCCGTTCTTCAGCTCCACTCAAGCACGTAGCACTCTCCCTGCTCACCTCCATTTCCCTCTGAAACTTTAGAAGATGCTGGATTCATCCTGATCCAAAAGGGAAAATACCTTAAGTTATGCAGCAGGAGAAAACAGCTTTCTTAGCTGTAATATGATCCTGGTTTCTTCCCAGACACCAGACTGGAACAGAGGGTTTGGGAATTGCCCCTCTGGCCATTATCTGAGCTTTACAGCCCTTGGAGATTGAACCCAGATCCCACATCTCTTCTGAAGCTCCATGTCAATTTACACTTGTTCCTAGAAACCATTACTGTCCTATGAGCTCTTTACCACGCGAAGATTGAAAACAGAGCTATTCTGCTCATTTGAGCTCTCTCTTTTTGCATGAAGGCAGAGCTCAGGGCTCATTCCTTTTTCTCACCATCTAAGGATTAAGCCCAATCCTGACTGTTATCCGACCTCAATACCATTTACACACTGAACCCAATGCCTATGGCTTTTATCTGAGGCCTTAGAGCATTTGGAAACAGGCCATGCCCCATGTCTGGTATCAAAAGAATTATATTAATTTGGGATTCATTCCACAAAATGAGGCTGTCAGCCAGACTCCTTAGCAATTGGATATTGAACCCAGACCTCGTGGTTGTCTTCCAAGTTATATGCCAGCTGGGAACTCAGCCCACAATCCATGGCTGCCGGCCAAGCTCCTTATTGGTGAGAGATTGACACCAAGCCCCCAGACTGCTATTTCTGTACGGCAGTGTTAAGGACTAAACCTTGCTCACGTGGTCAGCATAATCACCTCTGCTCTGGCAGTGAAATGAAAAATCTAGTTAAATACTTGAATGAATATTGAGGGTCAGTGTTCGGCTGCTTAAGGACCAGGGATGATGACAATTCCCTTGGAAAAAGGCCCCCTTGATACTCCAAAGGGAATAGCCCCAGATCCCCCATCTGTCCTCCAGCTGGATATAAAATCCAGGTTCTCATTAACACACAGTGTGCAGCACTTCTTTGCTGGCTGGCAGTATTGAAGCCAGTTCCTCCAACTTTCAGGTATTCTTCAGATGGGATTAAACTAGATCCCTTTTCTATAGCACCATTAGACTCTGCCAAAGCACTTCTTGTCACTCAGAACAGACCTCCAACGTTGCACCTTGCCTTGGAGCAGTAGGAGAGCCTGGCAGGTAAGGGACAGTTCTGAAAACCTTAATCCTCTTTGGAGAGCATTGGGAGTCTCACCAGGTAGAGAGATCATTTCAGGTGAAATGTGTATCTGAGGCAAGCAAATTTTTCCCTCCAGCCAGCAATTTTGCCCAGGAATTCTTCAGCATCTTTATACGGTGTGGTTTTACTGGATGGCAAAATGCTTCAGAAGACTGAATTAAAACCAAACAGCTTCCCAGCTGGGATGATCGTCACTAGAATGCAATTTCCAGCAACTGTGTGGGTTCCTTGGTAGCCATGAAATCTCTAAAATTCTCATTAAGCAGCAGCTTTGAAGGAATGGCTTAGCATGCAGCTACAATAGGAAAACCTTCCCTTGATCCAGTGGGTCAAGCTGGATGTTACAGTGCATACAGACAGTGTGGGATGTTGCTTTGCAGTGATGGGGAAGGCTGATCTTTGGTGCTCTAACTGTGCAGATTGTGGATGGGGGCTTTCTGGTTGCCGTGTCTGAAACCTGTCATGGCTGGGGATGCGATCCATTGGAAGATTTCAAGCCAATGTTGCAGACCTGTCCCATGGGTCTGGAGTTACTCTAATTGTCTGTTGCATATCTTCTGATTCATATTTATTTGCTGACAAAACATCAAGTCCTTGCCACACACAAATGGTTTTATGAGGATTTTCAACACGAGAGCCAGAGCAAATGGGATTCAGCTGAGTGTGGTGCCAATTTGTTTGTAAATAAATTTTCTGTGTACCCACTTGTTCTTCTGTAAGTGGGAATATCTTTCTTTTTCCATTCATTGCTCTGACCAGCCATCTTACTCATCTCTAGGCTGAACAGCCTGTACTGCCCTTTCTGCCCCCTCCCTGTAAAGTTCTCTTTGGGCTTCTCTTTGCTCTTTGCCAGGTCTTTCCCAATCCTATCGCTCTGCTATCTCCTCTGGGGTGCTCAAGGGGCAGGGGATGCTCTGGCTTCAGTGCTGGCACCAGGAGCTGTGTGCAGGGATGCTCCAGGCTTGCTCAGAATTTATGGAGAACGCAGAGTTGAGCAATGTCTGTGATTAATTGAAATCGTTATTTCTAGAGCTACATTTCTTTGCTATATCCACAGAAGGGTTCATCTGTTCTTCATTGGATGGGTCTCTCAGCTAACCTGTGGATTTGGGAGCTGTGCTGTGTGCCGCCCACCCCATGCTCAGCTCTTGTCTCACCCTCCTTGGTGCTCGCATGCTCTGTACGTGCAAGAGATGGTTGTGGTGGATGGTGGGGATAGAGGGGGAACAGGATCTTCTTTCCCATCCTTCTGGTTGCCTTTCCAGAGTTATGAAAGCCCCTGGCACACCGTGGCATGCCCCGCCACCCCTCAGCCCACTGACTGATCCCAGCCTCCATCTCAGTGTATACATGAATTTCCACTCTTTGTGCTAAACTCTGCCAAAGCAAAATTCCTGAAGCAGAATAAAAAATGTGGAAGACTTTCAAACCCAGAGATTCTTGAACTGTCCCTCTTACCAAACAGCGGTCAACACTGTGCTCTTTATAAAGTCTCTAGTATAATGTTTAATTCAGTAACTACAACTGGAAAGTCTTTCCAATTATTTCAAACTGCCAGAGATATTTTAATGTGCCTCAGATTTTGTGTTGGCATGCTACAGAGTTAAGTACCATCCATCTTTCAGAGAACATTAAAATTTAGCCTTGTATAAAAGAAGAATAATGGGAAAGAATCCCAAAGGACGTACTTGTCCCTTGAACCCCACCATCATTTGTGGTTTCACAGACACCTTCTGCATTTTGAAATTGTTTGTCTCTCTCTGTGCAGGGTATGAGATCAATACAAGCAGCTAAAAGCTTTAATTTCTGTGCAGAGCTTCAGCTGAGGGCCGGACTAGGAGCAGATCTTTACTGTTGGCCACCCAGCCATGCCTCATTGGGCTGTATTCACTCCCTAAATGAGTTCAAGCCTCTGCAACCAAGGATGTAAAAGGCTGAGAAATCCCAAATATCTTCTGATTTAATTTTTCTGCCAGGGCTACATGGTCTCTGTCTCTGACTACTGGCTGCTGTTTGTCTGTCCCAAACCCACCAAAGCACCCACCCCAGTGCGACCCCTGCCACCAATACTGCTGCCAGGCATGAGGGGATAGAGCATGGGGCTTTGCTGCCTTGGGTGGCCTCACTCCAACCACATGAGCATTATAAATGGAAGAAGCTGACTCTCAGCATCCTGGCACTTTTTTTCATTTTTTTTCGTTATTCCTTCTTGCTGAGCTCAAGTGGCACATGAGTGCTGAGCATGTGCATCTCTGCACTGGGCAGAGGGGGAGAAGGAGCAGGGAGAACATCTTATAAATCTAGTTCTGCTCTATTAAGATTCATTCTGGTACAACAATGGCTTTTTCTATTGAAGTGCTTTGTAAAAGCCTTGCCTAATGATCTGTTAGCTGGGGAAAGGTTAAATTCCTGTATGATTTTCTTTGTTTGATGAAGAAAAAACAGTGCAATTATCCAGAATTCAAAGTGAGTTTTAGCCAGCTGTTAATAATACCACGATTCTTCATGTTCTCATTACTCAAAAGTAATGTTGCCATCCCTAGTCATGGCAGTAAAATATTTATAGCATTTTCTTATGGCCTTATTTGTACATATGGAGGACTGGACATCGCTCAAAGTCTTCTAAATGGGCTTCTTTTCGTGCTTTAGCCATCCATAGAATCATTTGGGTAGAAAAAGACCTCTAAGATCATTCAGTCCGACCATTATCCTAATACTGCCAACTCCATCACTAAACTATGTCCCTAACTGCCATACCTACACATCTTTTAAATATCTCCAGGGATAGTGACTCGACCACTTCCCGGGACAACCTGTTCCAATGCTTGATAATGCTTTCAGTGAATAAATTTTTGCTTGTATCTGATCTAAACATTCCCTGGCACAACTTAAGGCTCTTTGGTCTTGTCCTTGCCCTTGTGGCTTGGGAGAAGAAGCCAAGCCCCACCTCACTACAGCCTCCTCTCAGGTAGTTGTAGAGAGTGATAAGGTCTCCCCTGAGCCTCCTTTTCTCCAGGCTGGATACCCCCAGCTCCTTCATCTGCTCCTCACAAGACTTGTGCTCCAGACCCTTCAACAGCTTTTTCATCCCTCTCTGGACATGCTCCAGCACCTCAATGTCTTTCTTATAGTGTGGGGCCCAAAGCTGAACACAGCACTCAAGGTGCAGCCTCACCAGTGCCGAGTGCAGGGGAGTGATCACTGCCCTGGTCCTGCTGGCCACACTACTGTTGATACAAGCCAGGATGCCATTGGCCTCCTTGGCCACTTGAGCACGCTGCTGTCATACACTGCATGATGGTATTCTTGTCATCGAACTGCAGCTGTCTGCAATGAAGATGTCCAGTTTTTAAGGCGATCATCTCAGAAGTGAGACACATGCCCCTTAACCACCAGTGCTTGGGTAGCTTGTGCAAACTGATCATCAAGACGCTGCCAAGGTCACTGAACTGGTGCTTCCAAGTTTGCACTATCCCAAGACAGTTGCCAAGAATAAAGGAGGAAAGTGGATTTGGCACCTGATACTCTTGACATCGAGAGTGGCTGTTTTAACAATCTGGTTTGATGCAGAGATAGGTTTATTAGTACTCTTCTGCTCTTTGTAGCTTCATTGCAGGCTGTAGGTCGGTCTGTCCTGGGAGACCATTGGAAACGTGCAGGACCAAACCCCAGACATCTGTGTGTTTCTCCAGCTCACTCCCCTGATTGCTGAGGTTTCCAGCTTGGAAAGTCATGGCAGAACATGAAATACACGTGGCATCTCTGCGTCCAGGCGCACGGAAACAAAATAAGTGTCATGGGGAAAATACAATTTCACAGTGGCAGGCCCTGCATTGGGATAAACAGACATCTTGTTTCCTCTCATGGATGCATGGAAAATCAATTCCCAGTCTTCTGCAGTGGCTCCTGAACATGAACCAAATCTGCTTTTGTAGTACAATTGTTTTGTGCCAGTGAAAAAGCTTCATTTCTAGCAGGGGAACTGCAGGTAACACCTTTTTTGCTATCCTGATTTGTCATTTGGCTATCTGTCTTCTCCTCTTTATAGGAGTCTCATTTCAAGTGCAGCTTTTTGCCTTGGAGTCTGAAGTAAATTAGTAATAAGTAACTGTATCTGCCTTTAATTCACTAAACATCCAGAAAAACAGCTAATGTGCCTGAACCAGTGGGATGAATACATTAGTTTAATCTAATTCAGCTACTTTTCACTCAAACAACCAGTAGCATTTCAAAAAAGGTTGTGAAAGGGATTAAGAATTTATCTTCCACATTTTTGCATTCTTCTTCTTTCCATAACTTTTCTGTGTTGCATTAAATGTTAGTTATTCAGTTAGCTTATTTCCTGGACCCTCCTTAAAATTTTACTTTGAAAATAAGTTTATTCTTCTCAGACCTCAGAGCTGGCTCCGTATTCACTGAGACTTTCAGTGACCAGGAAAGGCAACAGAATAAACACAGACATACAGTGAACAGCTTATCCCGCCTGGAGCGAGCAGCTCCCACTTGTCACTGTTTCCCTTGCACCTCAGGTGGGCAGCATGGCTGCAGGAAATCTTGGAGCACCACTCCTGGGCTTAGAGCAATTCCCTGAGTGTGCGGTGACTTCCCTCCATCCCCTTCATTTTCCTTGGCAAAGGTGGTGCATGCTATCACCCTGGTGCCATGGCAAGTCTGATGTATCCTCTGCTCCTTTATGCCCCACTTTTTTTGGAAATGTGCAAATAGCCCCAGAGCAGGCTGCCTAACCCTTCACTGTAACAACAAATTACTGAAAGCTGACCTAGGTGTGCATATTTCTCACTGCAGTTCAGTCTAGATCAGGGTTACCTCCAATTCTGGAGGGAATATCGAGTGCAATCCTTTGTGTACGAAGCCTCAGATCCCATCAAGGTACCAGACCTAAATGGCTGCTTTGCTGCCCACAAGCCCTGCTCTCCTGTCAGTAGATTGCTTCAGTGTGATTTGCTCTTGGCACTTTCCTGTGGCTCTTGACCATCTCCTTATATTTTGTAAGTGCTGACAAGCAACTTGGTTATTTGTCCAAGTGTTTTTCTGGGACCTGAAGCCAGTCTGCCTACTCTGTAATTCCCAAGCACCTCCTTCCCCTCTTCTGAAAGTGGAGACTATGGTCTGCCCTCCCTGGTCCCCTGGAACCTCCCTATCCCTGGTGGCTCTTCACAGTTAAGTGGTTGCATCTCCAGGGCTGCTTCAGGAAGCTTGCTGAGTGTCCTGGGATGCAGTTCAACAGGCACGGATGATTGAAAACACCACAGTTATCTAATTGCTCTTTAACCAAATCTCCTCTCGCTGTCACGTGAGTTTGTATCCTGTTAACACTGGCATTAGCTTCATCAGCAATGTGATTGCTGCTGAGTTTTTAGGGAAGTTTTCAGAAAAAAAAAAGGCATTAAGTGTTTTTGTCTCTCTGCCCTGTGCTAGTGTCACACCTCCCTAAATAGTGGGTCAGCTCTTTCTTTTGTCTCTCCTGTTGTTGCTGCTGGCTTGTGCCCCCACTGCTCATTGAGGCCACAGTATGGGCAGGTGCCATCCAGGGAGTTTTGGGGCTAGCAGATAGGACATGGATCCCACAAAGCCCCCAGCACTCTGAGAGGGCCTGCTGGGCAGCAGGGTTTGGCCAGGCTGTCACTAGGCAGGGAGCCCCTCTCTCCCCAGGTTCAGGGGGTGACACAAAGCTCCGCTCCTTGTGTGCAGGACAGATGTCAGCCAGGTGCATGATGCATGGAGGCTCTACTTGATCATTGTTGGGGCTGGGTTACTGCACTGGGGCTGCAGAGCAGAGACCAGGCTGTTGTGGGCTGCAGGAGAGGTGGCGGCTCTAGGGTGGTGACTTCCTCGTCTGCTCCCCAAGCACTGCAGGGATCTGCTCTGGAAGAGAAGCAAGGCAGAATAAGCACAGGAAAGGATGAACTTTCCTTGCCAAGAGCAGATGAAAAGCGATGTTATAAAGTCACTTGTCTCTGGTAACATGGCCCCAGCTCTGACACAGAGGTGGAGGGCATCCAAGTTTCATGCTGGAAGAAGATGAACCCACACCTGGAATCCTATCCGGGTTTCAAAGGTCAGGTGTCTTTCTGCAGTTACAGATGTCGTGGGGATGGCATTTGACCCTGGCTCATCCTACATAGAAGGCAAGGTATGATGGACAGCAGGATCATTTGAACCCCCCTGGAACTAGCTTTCCTTTGAATTACAAACTGTTTTTTGTTTCTTCCCAGCCAGGTCTCTAGACAAACTCTATAACTTTGCTGACTGCTCTGGCCTTCACTTGATCTTTGCACTGAATGCTCTGCGCCGAAATCCCAACAACTCCTGGAACAGCTCCAATGCCCTCAGCCTGCTGAAGTACAGTGCCAGCAAGAAGTACAACATCTCCTGGGAGCTGGGCAACGGTGAGTGTGGGAACAGGAGAGCCACAGGAACGGAGCTTGCTGTAGCAGAAAGACACTCAGTTTTGGAAGAGGATACTTGTAGCTCCCAGGATGCTTTGCCAGTGTATTTTCAGAGGGATTTAAAGGCCCTTGCTGTATGGCAGCACCATCTCTAAGACTTGGTGTGAGTTTGTCTCTTAGCTGGACATTTCTCTCAGTTGGTATTAAGCACATGAAATGTTTCTGCCCTGGCTGCTGGGCTCAGCTGGTCCTGGGGGGCCAAACCAGCTACTGTAGGGACTTGTATGGTGGCTACAGTGCCAGGTGAAATGGGCAACCTTACAGGGACAGGAGCAAGGTGCTGAGGTACAGGTTCTTCATCCCGCACACAGCAAAAGGGGCACAGGAGAGCAGGCAGTGGCTGTCATCCACTTCTCAAAGGCTCCTTCTCTTGCTCTTCAGAGCTGCCTACGTCCTCTGCAGAGCTCGAGCTGTGTGACAGGGTGAGCTGTGTGTCTGTCTGGAAGTGCAGAGGAGGAAGCAGAGCTGTCAAGTTTTGCTTGTCTGTTTTTATTTTCTCAGAGCCCAATAACTATCGGACACTGATCGGCCGCTCGGTGAATGGCAGCCAGCTGGGAAAGGACTACACTCAACTGAGAAGCCTGCTGCAGCTTATCCGCACTTATTCCAGAGCACACCTCTATGGGCCAAACATTGGAAGGCCCAGAAAGAATGTCATTGGTTTCCTAGAAGGGTAGGTTATGTTGCTTTGATGAAAAAGAGCTCAGAAACCCCTCCTGGCACCAATGGCCTTTGCAGCAGGAAGGTTTTTTTCTTTGGCTTCCAATGTCCAACAGCCCCCAGGATGGTGAGGCTCTGTGTGGCTGGGCCACCACAGTACCAGAGGCTTTGGGACATGGTCATCTGTACTGCTAAAGTTCTGCAGAGGTCCCTGGTGGGATTTGGGGATGGACTGACTAACACTGTCCCAAGAATTTCCAATGTTTCCCAATTACAGGCAGACTGAGGTGTCCACCTTGTTGGGATGTTAACACAATGCAGTGGTGTGGATGCAGGCTGCTGCATGCCCCTGGGCTGCAGGATCAGGATGTGGGTCCTGGCACCACTTACCAGTGCGGACGTTATTATCTCTGGGTCCTCCTGGACAAATTGCTTTGCTCTTCCTATTTGGTGACTTCTTCTCCCTGTGCTTTCTCCATCTGTGCAGAGGAAGAACCTATAGCAACTTTCTTCACTAGCCAAGCTCTCTTCTCCCTCCTAGGGGAACTGGCATGTCTCTAGTTTGGGAGGGCCAGAGGTGGAGAAGGAATGGTGACAGAGAGGGATGCAGACACCTGGAGGTGACACTGGACAGCTACAGGAATCAGGGAGGTGTGGGAGCCTGCTGGCAGCAGGAGTTGGGACTGTGCAGCTCGAAGACCATGCTGCAGAAGGGAAATTCCCTGCAGGACTGTAAACAGAAACTCCAGTGCAGAAGGCTGGGCAGGGGGAGGTGTGGAAGGGACTCTGCTGGGAGCAAAGCTGGGTCTAGCATTCATTAACATCTGCAGGAATGATCTGGCAGAAACAATAAACAGCACACTGATGCAGTCCCCAGCGAGGCGGGGAGGGAGCCAGGGCCAGATTCTCAGCTCTGCTGCAGCAGCACAAAGAGACCATAAAGCTGGTTGAACCATCTGCGACGCCAGCATCCCTCCCACTGACCAAAGTGGGGGAACAGCCCCTGTGCCCACACCACAGCTGCCACCGATGCCACGTGAGAGCATCGCCTGACGGAGCCCCGCGTTCAGTGCCGCGCGTGAGAGCGGCGCAGGGGGAGTTACAAAATGTTGTAGTAGCCTTGATCAGCAGGAAATCTATTAGCGCCGGGAGGAGCGGGCTGAGTAAGGAAAACAATGGGGATGAGAGCCAAGAAGCTATTAGAGAAAGGGAAGTCCTACTGCTGTGTTTGCCCTTCGTGCACCGCAGCCGGGTCCCAGAGAAGAGGGGTCGGAAGAGCCAAGTCGCACGGCCAGGGTGGTCCAGCAGCTAAATGTTTCTGGGCTGTGTTTTGACTGACGGCAAGCCTGGGAGCAAGGCTGTAGTGTACAGTCTGGTGGAGATAATGGCAGACACTCCATCTCAAATGAAAGGGAAGGTATGTAAGAGCTGCAGCCCTGGTGACGGGATAGTGGGGGTTGTCCATAAACCCCCAACTGCCGTGGAAAAGCTGTGATGGGCATGCCTGCTCTGCAAGCTGCATGTGCTTTTCTCTGCTGCCATCCCTGCCTTTCAGGATGACTCTGTTACATGGGTGCTCAACGTGTTTTGTCTCTCCCGTGGAGAAACCTTGTGTCCTGCACTCCAAATCCTGGTGTCTGCAGCTCACGGCAAGCAGCACATGCCTGCATGGCCATACAGCCCGCAAGGTCCTGTGGGAAAAGAGCTGCTTGTCTTTCCACATAAAGACCCCATTATTACCAGGCAGGGCGTAAAGAGGAGGGATAAGTCTGATTACACAAAGACAAAGGGTTTAACGCTCATTTGCAGTATTTGGACATGGAGTTGCAAAAGGATAAACAAACAAACCCCTGTGCCTAAGCTCTTTGACAGCGTGAGCTTTATTCCCAGTAGCTCCCCAAGGTCTCTTCAATATGTGGGTTAGTGCTACCAAGAGCTCTTTCTTCTGCAGCATCCAGAACTGGTCAGCGGGATGTGGCTCAGCATGTGCCTGGTGCTGTCACAGCCAGGACATGCCTCTCAGGGTCCTGAATGAGCCACACACAGTCAGCAAACAGCAGAGAGGAGAGGGAATTTAGGAAGATTCTCTCAAATCTGCCATCTGCCTTGCTAGACCATGAGTGGTCTACGTAGTGTTCACAGTAGGATGAAGGCTCCTGACTGAAGTGTGTGCAGCTCATAGTCCTGATGATGTGAAATCTGCAATTTTTCTCTTCTTTTAAAAAAAATGTGCTGAACAGCAGAAGTCAACCAGGTGGGAGGAGATATTTCAAGTGGAAGATTATGCAGCAAGAGTTAACTAAGGCTGGAGGGCTGAGGTGACACCCCCGAAGAGAGATGGGTGGATTTGTCTGCCAGGCAAGCATTGCCTTGTTACCAAAGTGAGGAAGTGAGTTTTGGTGAGGGAAGTAATGGAAATGAGCTGAAATGGGAGAGGAGACCTCAGAGAAGCCCAGGGAAATGTCCTCCAGGGAAAGCCTCTGGAGATACCTGAGGTCCCAAAACACTCAGAGAAAAGTCTCACTGTGAAATATTAACTAGAATAACATTTTCCTGTTCCATGCTCTGTGTTCCAAACATTGTAGACCATTTTTAGCTGCTATCTTAAGCAACTAAGCAAAACTTACTCTTTGTGTTAAAATTTTGTCCTGAAATAATGGCAGTGTCAGCATGAGCTGGGCATTTGTATCTGCTGAACATCAGGCTCTGTCTGAATCAGTGGTGGAGATGGACACCTCCAGGGCTCTTCTGACTAAATCCCTATGCCTGTCCTCCAGGACAGGGTGGGACTGAACCCTTCCTGAGGTGCCACCTCTCTCTGGGGTCTGCTACAGCAATGGGCAGTTTGGGCACCCAAAGGTTTGCAGCATATAGGAGGGTGTGCACGCTGTCCACTGCCGAGGCTGTCCTTAGGCAGGTGACACCGAGCTGTGCTGGGTGACAGCTGTGCACTTCCCAGTGGTGGAGATGGGATATAGTGAGGGGAGGAGAGCCTAAAGCACAGAAGCCTGGGCTTCGCACACCCTTCAGCGCTGAGTTATTGCCCCTGAGCTCCTCCAACACCCTGCACGGAGCAAGAGCTCAGAGCAGCCACACCCATCGGTGTCACTCTGGGCCGGCAGGGCCTGGAGCCGGAACGCTCTGCAAGGACAGGTTCTGCAGTGGAGCGCTGCTCCAAGGGCTGGGCCTGCTGTGCAGGAGGCTACAAATGCTGTCTCGTGGATGCACAGGTGCAAGAGAGAATGTCTCCAGACACAGCCAACAGTTGAGTTTGATGAGGTGTTAATTAGACCATTCATGCAGCCTGAGCTGTTGCAGAGCAGACCATGTTAGCTACCTACTGCGTCTGCGGGTACAGGAATCCCAGACCTGCTCAGAATTTGCTCAGGGAAAAAAAAAAATACGGGATTCTAAGGAATTAACATAGATTTTAACAGCAGATCAGGAATCTGACACAAAGGTTAATGCATGGCTGCATTTGGTGCTGGAAGAAAAGAAACACGAGGGAAAGCTATCAGGCAGGAGAGATGCTAAAACATGTTAAAGCTCAGAACATGTGGTACAAAACTTAGGCTGGCATGTCTGCATGGATTTGGCTCTGGGCTCTCATGACCCACTGCTCCTCAGCTGGTGTAGCCCAGTTTTTGCCACTGGACACTCACAAGCTTCAGTGTGTTACCTCCACCATGGCAGGAGCTGCAGCAATGCAGCAGGGTAAGGGCTGGAGGCACTTTTGCCCATGCTAGACTGCCTGTTGTTGATGCTCTGTGGCCAGTTTAGGTCCTGAGACTGCTGAGTCACCAGAGAAGTGAAAATCTTGTCTGGAGCTACATTCTTTCCCTATTCCTCATCCCACAGATCTCAAAGTCACCAGGTCTTGTGCCTCCTTGGCTTTTTCTCTGCCCTCTTTCCAGCCTCCTTGGCCCCTCTTTGCCACTGAATCACCATTGTGCATCCATCCTCTGGTCACAGAGCCACAGCACTGCCAGCCACATGGCAGAAGTAGGTGAGGAGGCTTCCAGTTGTCAGTCTTTCCCTTGCAAGGCACGAGAGTTTCTCATCCTTCATGATTTTACTGCCTCTTGCTCCTGGTTTGTAATGCCTGTGGAGACTTAACCACCCGCCTGGTTCTCCGTGTCTCCTTTTGGTGATGTCATTCCACAGCGCTCTGAATGGAGCCTATAAAGCTGGAGAAGCACTTTTGCCAGTGGTGGCGAAGCCCTTCCTCCCTGCCAGCTGTGGATATAAGCTGTGGATCCCAACCAGGATTGGGAGGGGGCATGTCTTAGTTATTTGTGGGCAGCCAAGTAGGGGTCAGGTTAATACCTGACTCACTCTTTAGCCCTGCTCCTTTCACCCACAAATCAACCCCGAGCCGAGGTTTTTAACACTAATCTGGTAGAGAGAATTGTTAGCTTAAAGCTCATGAAATGGCACAAGTTGAACACTGGGGTTCCACCAAAGCAAAATCAAGGTGCTAAAAATAGGAGAGACTTTGGTAGCGTTTTGATGATATCTGCCCTTGCCTTATGTCTCTGCCATCAGGAGGATGGAGAGGGCTGTGTCTGTCTGTGCAGGTCAGCACACCTCAGTCAGTTCAAGCATTGGTTTTTATCCAAATAGCAGCCAAAGACAGTGTATGGACAGGGCTTGTTTGTTTAAATTCAAATAAGAAGGAGAAATAAGTAACTGGAGTAGATGGTATCTGGCAAAGGGAAGGACTCTGGATGAATTTTAGGAATGAATGTAGGCATTTTTCCCGTCCTCTTGCTGACAAGGACTTCTGCCATATTTGACACAGGGGACTTGTAAACACTGCATTTTTAGAAGCTGTTTTGGCTATTTGACTTTCTTTAAAAAAAGTATATCCTTGCCATATTGTATTACACAAGCTACCACAAGGCTGGTGGCACACACTGTACCAGGACACTCAAGAGATCCAGAGCAAGAATTTTGTGCAAAAATTCAAGCCACAAGACAAGGAACTTTAAATTAATGATACAAAGGGAGGAGGGGGTCACTGCAGCATGAACTCAAGCTCTGGTAGCATTGAACTTATGAGTGACTCAATTCATAAATATGTTGAAATGAGGTGCGAAGGATGTGATGACTCATTTTGCAGTTGGTTGTACAGCAGGGTCAAGGAGCTGAGATATAAGCAAAAGATTTAGCTGCTGCTCTTGTAGGAGGAAAGAGTTAATATAGTTGTTACTTCTGAAACTTAATTTGATTTCTGAAATGCCAGAATCACAGTCACCCATATAGGAAGAACAAAATGGGTAAGAAAAGACATAGATGAGATTATGGCACTGTATAAGTACACCTTGTACCTTCATTCTGATTACTATCTAGAATCTTAGTCATTTCCCCTCAGAAAAGATGTAATAGAACCAGGAAGTTACAGGGAGAGGAGCTGAGGATGTGCATAGTATGTAATTTCTTCACATGAGAAGAGATTAAACAGGCTCTTCAGCTCAGAAGAGAGGCAGCTCAGAGGAAATGTTACCAAGGCCCAAGAGCCTGTGAATGGGGTGGTTTATCCATGGTGCAGAAAGAAGTTTGGAAGGAAGCTTTGGAAAGAAGGAGGAAGGTTATTCACGTGGTATGCAATGGCATTGTGTAAGAAATTGTCACAGCATGTTGTGGAGGCTAGAGGTAGGTGAGTCCCTGTCTCCTAATTCCTTGAGTTCCCCCAAGGACATAAAGCCCTCTTTTCTGGAAGGCTTGTGCAGCCCTGCCACAGATCAGGTTGGTTGAAGAAAGGTGATGCTAAGCAGGTGGAGAATACAATATATCAGCAGATTTATACCTAGTTCACACCAGACTCTGCTCCCCAGAATGAAAATCCTGTCTGAAATACAGCACTTCAGGATAAAGGCTTTGCAGCATGTGGCATTGGTGGGGTCTAGTACCTGTTTCTGCTGCTGCAGAACCTGAAGAAGTCAGTAAGTGAAGCCTGTGCCTTAGTGCCCCTCTGTGCTGCTGGAACCTGAAGAAGTCAATAGGTGAAGCCTGTGCCTTAGTGCCCCTCACCAGCCAGCTGAGACACAAGATGAAGTTTTTTCTACCCATCACTGTTGGGGCAGAGATCTGCCTCCCTGCTCTAGGGATCCGCCAGGGCACCACCACGACCACAGGCAGGCCAGTCTTGTTCCTACATTTGGGGCTTGTGCAGGGTGGGGACTCTGTTTTGTAGTTTTTCAGGGAGTAGCAGATGAAATAACCCATGTTTGTCAAGTCCAGCACTCGGGAGTCAGTCAGATGCTAAACCAGCTGGGCAGCTCTGAAATAACAACTTGTTTCTTTGTGCAGCTGCATTCTTTGTTACAGCATCGCCTTTTTTTTTTTTTTTTTTTTTAATTTAAAGGATGACAATCTGAAATTACCTGCATGGGAAAGAGATTTCCAAATGTGGATGTCTCTTTAATGTATCAGGAATAAGCCTAAGAAATTCCAGTGGCTGGAAGCTGAAACCAGACACATTCAGATGAGAAATAACGTACTTGGAGGCTAATTAACCATGGGAGCAATTTACTTAAGGTTGCAGTAGGTGCTCCATGAATGACAAGCAGTGAATCAGGACAGGAGATGTATTTCAGAGATCTGCCGACACTAAAGTGAAAGTCATGGTCCTGGGAGATGTGGTTATGGGAGATGCTCTGGAAGAGGTCAGATTTGACCCATGGTGTCACAGTACAGAGTTTGGGTATCAGTACCATCCTGAGGTGTTGCAGCCCTCCTGCTCCACGCCCCCCCAGCTCATTCATGACCTGTGAGGTGAGCCCCACCTTCCGCTGGCATTACCATTTCTGGGACAGAGCTGTGAACTGTTTGAGCCACTGAGCAATACTGAATTACATTTTTTTCAGTTCTAGCTCAACGCAGGGCCCCACAGGTAGCAATGCTGGCATGGGATGCTGGCACAGGCCCGGCTGCAAGGGTAAGAAAATGGACATATCACAGAATAATGGGATGGGCTGGGTTGAAAGGGAACTTAGAGATCACCCAGTTCCAACCCCCCTGCCATGGGCAGGGACACCTTTCGGTAGACCAGGTTACCCACGACCCCATCCAACCTGTCCTTGAACACTTCCAGGGATGGGGCATCCACAGCTGCTTTGGTCAGCCTGCTCCTGTGCCTTATCACCCTCACAGTGAAGAACTGCTTGCTAATATCTAATATAAACCTACCCTCTGTCACTTAGATGTCCTTATCAAGCTCAGTGACTTTGTCTCATCCTCAGTATCACAAACTCCGTACTCAAGGTTCCTATTCCTCCACATGTCTCTGCTGTGTTCTGCCTTCCCACCTAGAAATGCTGTCCCAGAAGATTTTGAGGACTTTTCTTGAGGATTTTAACACGTGCCCAGGTTTATGATATGTGGAAATCCAGCCAGGGGTACTACATGGGCAGGCCTTGGGGCTGCCACCCTTCTGAATTATGGGGCAATGCTCCAGCATTTGCCCCTACAGCCTGCACAGCACGGGCTGAGCTTGCCCCACTGCTCCTGGGAGGGATTTATTGCACATGCGCTGCAGGGTCCATTGGTGCTCACAGAGAGACCCCGGTGTGTAGGAAAATGGCAGATTTACTGTGCCAGCCCAGCCCATCTGTGCAGCACATGTGCAGGGAGCTGAGCTCTCCCGGAAGCGTCTGGCTCGCTGTGCCTGCGCCGTGCTGCGCACATGGACATTGCGCAGCCCAGGAAATCCCAAATGAAAATGTGTCACCACTGGTCGTCTTGACTGTATGGATCTTCAGTGGCCTCGAAATCTGTGGATGGAGCAGCACAAGTGCTACAGGAATAAAGGGATTAGTTAAATCCCTATTCCTTAAATGAGGATATTTGGATACCTGTGCATTACTGCATCTCCACCTCCCCTAGGTTTTCATCTCTTGCTCCTGCAGTACCACTTGCTGGCTGCTGAGCTGCTCTAGGTGCCCTTTGGAGTGTATAGACCAAAGATGCCCAAGACATCTGGGGTGCTCCAGGAACAACTCCACCTCTAAAGGCAGGACTTGAAGAACTATCAGGAACTTCATCCTGCAAAAATCTCAACAAAAGGAAAAAGGAAGAAAACAGAAAGAAAAACAGACATGGAAAAGAAAATTTGAGCTAGATATGTATATTTTATCATAAAATTTTAATATTACCAGAACTAACTGATTTATTTTATATTATAGAGGCAGAAGAGGAACACTAAGCAGGCCAGGGCTTTTCTGTCCTGTTTTTGGTCTGCACTGTGCTGTCTGAGTGATGCCTGTGCCCTAGAACAGTTGCTCAGGAATTTTTAACAAGAGGCCAAGTAGCTTCCTAGAGATGGGGGAGATGGGACATATGGATGTCCTGCTTCTGCTGCTCCAGGAGGTTATAATGAGGACTTGCTTTGCTTTCCAGTCCCTGCTCAAACATCACTGTAGAAGGTGTGTCTTCAATGGTGTTGTAGGTCCTATGGAAATGGCAAGGAAAACCAGAGACCTTCTTCCTCTAAGCTTGGTCTGCTCATGGTTTTGGTCTGTGAAGGGAGAGTGCCAAGCTGAGCCTGAAGAGGTGATTTAATGAAGTCCAGGATGGTTTATTTTCAGCCAGAATGTAAAGCATTTGAGGTCAGAAAACAAGTTGGGCTAATTTTCAAATCCAATTGCAACATATTGATCTTCAAATCCAATACAGATTGTGTTTGTAATTTCAGTTTAGAGTTCATTAGTTCACTCCTACACACTTTGTGCATTACATTTTAGGCAGCAGCCCCTGTACAGAGAATTTTAAACCTGGGAACTGGGTTTTTTGACTCTTTTGACATGTCTGCACACTCAGTTTTATACAACAGCAACGTCTCCTCAGCAATATTTGCAAAATCTTCTTTTTGCCAGGTGACCAGTGTGAGTTGTGGGGAGCTCACACCACTCCCTATGGCTGCACTAGGGCTGGCCCAGCTGATATCCTCCCCCTGCTCAGCTGGGGAGGAACTGTCCCCAGCCATCACACTGCCACTGGTTTTCCAGGCCTGATCCTCAAGAGAGATGTAAAAGCATTTCAGAAAGGCTTTTACATCTTTTGCAGAGCCTGGGAGCTGAGCTCACAGCACTGCTGGGCAGCAGAATCGGGGATGCATCAGTGCTACAGGAGTTCACAGCATGTTATTGTTTTTCCATTTCTAATTGTATCTCTTCCCTCTCTGTCTGCAGGGATTTATTATTGCTGCCTTTGCCAGCATCCTCTTATGCTCCACAGGGTCCAGCTGCCCTTTTGTCCCAGTCTATAATTGACCATCGTCATTAATTTAAAATCAGAATGATCATTTCCGAGCTATATTTAGCCCGAAGCTTGCTGCTCTTGTTTCAGACCTGATTGGAGGCTCGTGTGCCGGAAAGCTGCTGCTCATCCCTGCCACGACAAATAGTCTCATGGTCTGTCCTCACAAACCTTCCCCTTCCCTACCCTCAGTCATGGGGCTCTCGTTGGGGTCGCTGGACCCAGCACCACTCAGCCCCGTGTGGAGTCAGGACAGCTGTGACATTCCTGCTCTGTTCTCGGGATCCTTGTGCATCAAAAGCAGCCCAAGAAAATACAGCGTTGTTTCCTTTCTCAGCATATTGATGAGCTCAAGCAAATGTCTCCTGTCATGTGTGTGCATATCACTTCCAAAATGCATCAGCCACTCAGTGCACGTTGCACTCCTGCACAGACAACGTGCCTGTCCAGTTGGAGTGTGCCTTTCTGTGTTTCCACATCTGTGCCCCTAAACATAAGAATATAAGAACTACTTGGGCTTCCTCGTGGGAGCTGCAGTTTTCCAAGGTGCAGTTTGGATTGCTGGGCTGGGGAACCAGGGAGAGACCCCTGCAGCTACCAGCTCCTCCTGTGTTGGTTGCATATGGGGCCCAAGATTAGGAATTGTTTTGGTTTTGGGACTGGCAGTGTGAGCAGGTAGACCTGTGTAGCCTCAAGTCTGACTCAAACAGGAGCTGTCTGGAAGAGATATTTTCTTAGTCAGGTCAGAAGCCATCAGGAGGATAATACCTGTATATAACTGACTGTAACCTTGTCCATGGAACTGCTGTGGTTAGGCACAGGAATGGAATAAACCAAAAGTGCATCCAGGTCAGAATGCCATCAGTTTGCTAGTAGCTAATGCCAAAGAAAGGGGCAAAAAAAGATAAGCACTTAGCAGTATTGGTCCAGCTTTTGCTCGCTTCCTCCAAGGCTCAGGAGCTTCCTGAGCAGGAGGTGGCATTTTTGCATCTAATAGTTTTGCTGGGGTTTTTTTCCCATTTTCTTCCATTTTCCAATCCTTGCTTGAATCCAGGCAAAGAGTTCCTCAGGTTAAATACATATTGTGGGATAAGAACTATCTCCTTTTAAGATGGACATTTAAAACATGTTCTTTAATTGCTATTTGGAGTTGTTAAAGTCACAGAATTTAGTACCTACCTCAAGATCTTGTTCCTGAAATGCTGTTGTGCTCTGAAAGCCCTCCCTACCTGCCCCAAAATGATGCCCAGAGCTCTGCTGCTGGTTGGGGTTCACTTCGTTGTCCTCAGCTGTGCTTGCTACAAGCATTCGGATTAAGTAGAATTTATTCCTTCTATTTAAGGACACAAAGGCTTCATTAGGATGTATTTGTGGGCACAATGGCCACCTTTGGTATCTCACGATGTAGGATGAGCATTGGTTGTTTTAGGATTTCCCCTGTGACAACACTGGGCTTATCTGGTTTCTTCCTCTGTTTCCCATAGGTTCCTGAAAGTGGCCGGCGGCACAGTGGATGCTGTTACCTGGCAACAGTAGGTATTCACCATTCCTTCTATTTTCCAGCCCTCAGTGCAGTGATCACAGACACTGGGAACAGAGCTGATGTGCTCTCTGGGTGTCAAAGGGGCACGTGCTACAGCCACCTCCTCTGTCCTGCTGCATATAAACAGGTGAAGGAGGCTCTGCCCTTCTCTCTCGAGCCTCTCAAACAATTACAGGAGTGGATGTAATAACCTTTACCTCTGCAGCTGAAGCACAGGATAAAAATACCACTGCCTGCATGCCTGGCCTGCCACATTGCTGGAAACAGAGCCCTGCACTGGACTGCTGAGTCTCCAGAGGCAGCTGGGAGGACAGGCAGCTCTGGGGGTGGCCTGGGTAGGGACAACAGGGAGGCAAAAGCCACGTGTTACAGTGTATGGGACAATCTGAAAGCCCTTTTCCTTTCATCCCAATCACTGTCTCCTCATGCCCACTGGCCTGAATCTAAACTGGTTCATCCAGACAAGGGAGAGGAAGCTTAGTCCAAAGGTAAATGCGTAATGCCCCAGCCTCCACTCTGTTTTGTAAGGGTGTCCACAGACACTCCGCTGTGTCCTACATGCAGGTGGAGCCCCAGGAGCAGATATCAGTTGAAAGGGGATGAACATCCAAGATCCTGTCCCAGCTGAAGCTGAGAGAGGTGCTGTTACCTGCTTTTTCTCCTGGTCCCACAAATGCTGCATTTCAGAAGAGCAAAGGAAGCTCTGAGCTGTAGCACTGAGTGTAACAAGCACTGTGTGGAGGGAGGGGTTTTCTTATTTGAGGGAAAATCCATAAATATATTTCTCCTCCTCTTATTTCCACCTGCCCCAGTTTGCATGCTGTGGCCAGAGGTAGGGTCCCTGGCAGTCTGTGGCTCTCTGCAGTGGGAGTGCAAATGCCAGTGCAAAGGTGAGGCACCGTACAAGCACAGCAGTGACCACCAAAACTGATAGCAATAGGGTTTGTGGGGAGGACTCTCTCCTGCCACAGAAAGGACACATTTCAGAGACAGGTATTCACTGGAGGGAAAAAACTATGATGAGCCCACACGGTTCTCAGATAAAGTGGATTTGCTGTCATGCTGGGTTAAACTTCCTGTGCAGGACACTGGCCTGAGCATGGGAGCCAGGGTCTCAGGTCCAGCGTGTGCTTGTGTGTGCTGCCCACAAGACTTGTTCCCAAGCTGATTCTTCACAGTGACCCTTCATGGGGTGCTCAGGCTGCTTTGCTGAAGTGCAGTAGTGGGGCTTGTAAATCCATCACTTGGCCATTTGGAGACCTGCTCCTGAGTAGAGCTCAATGGGGTTTAACGTACAAGGTTTTCTTGCAAGTGCCCCCATGGTCTCTGTGTCAGTGTGTTAACCTTGGAGGCTTCTGCAGAAGCAACTGCAGGCACCTCAGAGGGGTTTATAGCACCAGGCATGGCCAGCAACCTGTGAGTCCCATTCTTGGAGCTTGGCTTGTCTCAGTGTGCTTGCCTGGGTGTTTAGCTCCTTGGGCTTCCCTGCCAGGCAGCAGCAGCTTGATGCAATGGGGACAGTGGGGTAGCAGAGCAATTGGAGCAGGATTTGTGTTACTTACAGGCTCATGCTGTGCAATGATGATCTATGTCCCATCTGGGAGTTTGCTTTTCATGATTACACGATGTGCTGATCGCATTTACTTAGTCCAGGAATTTGCTTTCTGCAGCAGGGCTTGATCACTGGGCCAAGCCCTTGGATGAGTTGAAGGAACAAATTTCCAGGCTTCAGATGTGGAGTTTCATCTGGTGTGCAGGGAATCTGCCTGCATGGCTGCTTTGAAACCTTTTCTTATAGGATCAGTGTGAAGTGCTTATCAGGTCTGGTGCTGAAGCAGCAACCTGTGGTTTGGGAGGCTGGTGCAGCTCTCCACAAGAGTCAGCAGAGCTGAGCTGCTGCCTGCTGACCCATTTCCACTGCAGTGTTCCTGCTTCTCCCGCAGCCAGGGTTTGCAGCTCTGGAGATAGCACCCGTATGTGATTGTGAGGACTGGCAATGGCCACAGCTCTGAGCTGGGCTTCTGTACTGTTTATGAATAAATGTCAAAACAGTGTCTCATTCCTCTGCTCCAAACAGCAAAACAAAACAAAACAAGTTCCTTTGTATCCAAGAAGAAAATTATTAGCAGGAAACTAAACTGCTGTCTAATTTCAAGTATGAGTATTTTTGTTCCAAACCCTAACGTTCTCCTGGGATATTGGTTATAAATTTGTCAAATCTGTTATTCCTTTGAAAAGTCTGTGCTCAATCCAGAAAGGGAACTGAGAAGGGAATATATTGCAAGGAGTCCTATTCTTTGTGTGAAAACAGAATATATCTTGAAATATAATTGATAGAAAAGTGACACTGAGTAGAAATAAGCAGCTCACCAATGAGCCTCACTCACTCAGCTGAGTATGGTTTCACTTACGTACATAACATAACTCAGCATGTGTGCTTTCCTCTTCAGAAGTAAAGTGTTGCTGGAGAGGGATGTGTGAATGGCTTCAAAGTGCTCAGGGAATTTCCTCTAAAGGAGGATGTGACAGTGGCTCCAAGAGTTTTGGCATTTCACTGGCGATTTAGATTGTTATGTTTGGTTATGAGTAAATGCAGACCCCGTCAGCCTTTGGATGTGGGTCTCCACTGCTCAGAATCCTCCCCACAGCCATCTCTTTGCTCTGTGCTGGTGTCCTCACACATGGTGAAGATTCATTGCCCACTTAAACCTGCAGCTGTGCCCAGTTCCATCCCTGGGCATACTCTCTCAGTCTGTACAACTGGTTCCCCATTCAAAGTCTTGCACACAGCTCCAAGTCTGTCATGTTTAATGGACAAATCCTTATGCAATGCTGCCTCTGAAACACAAATCCCTGCTACTTATGGAGAAAGTAAGTGTTTGCACCTTCAAAACCAGTCTGTCCCTCTGGCTTCTTGGAGAATGCCACTTTTTCTTCCAAGATAGAAAGTCACTTGACCTATGTGGCAAATCAGAAGTGCCAGACACACAGGCACGTGTGAGATGTTGCTTAAAATGCTTTTGCCTGGCTGGGTTTGGGTGACATCTCTTCTGGCCTAGTCATGTTGAGTGTGCAGGGGGAGATGCTCACAAGCAGTAGCACAGGGCAGATTTCCCAGAGGTGCCAGGAGAGAGTTGTCCAGCGTGGGCACACCCACAAGGGTGTATATTTGGGCTCACATCAGCCTGCTGCAAGTGCTCAGAGTGCAGTGTCTTCACAGGCTGTGCCTGGAGGAAGGGGCTGCAGGAAGGAATCCCTGGCCCATCAGCACCTGTACACAAACCTGGTCAGGGCACAGCTTTGCCCACTGGCTTGCAATCCTCTTCACTGTCTGATGGAGGGAACAGTTTCTGGCAGCATCCCGGCCCTGGCCACCAGCACATTCCCAAGCAAGGCCAGGGCAAGGCTGGGGAGATGGCACAGGCCAGGGATAGCTCCCGGTGGTGGGATGGAAAAATGCATCTTGTCTGGGGACAGAGAAAGGCATGGGTGTGAGTTGCGCCTTTGGGGCCAGAGAGCAGCCCCTGATCACTCTTCATCAGTGCAATTATTACTTGACTGGAGTTGGGCAGCACCTCTCATCTGTGCCTGCAGGCCTTTGGAAGGAGCAGGTCGCATCCTGCCTCTCTCTCCATGACAAGCAGTGTGGCTGCCCCAAGTCCTGCGCTGCAGATGCCCTCTCCTCAGGAAGATGCTCACGGATCAGGACCACCTGCCAGCCGAGGTGTCTCAGTTTCCCAGCTGCAGTGGCAGCAGGATGTCATGCTGACCATGGGGATCTGCCCTGCTCGGTGTCCCTGGCAGGCGGGTGCCCTAATTCCAAGCAGACTCTCCCTGTAGCAGCAGGCAACAAAGTAGATCCGGAAATTCCTGAGCTTTGGGAAGTGGGCTTTAATGCAATTAACTACAACAGAAGAAGAGGTCAGATAATAGGGGCAAAGGTTGCTCTTTAAAATGAAGGAGGAGGTAAATGAAACCAGCTGCCCGGGAGTCAGTGCACTGCCTTCATTAAACACGGGACAATGCTTATGGTCCCATGCAGCAAATCATGGATCTTTCCAGAAAACCCTTTTAAATGCAACACAAGACCTTGAGGTGAGAGGATGGAGACACATAGCCAGCCCCAGAATCTCCCAAGTGCTCTGGTGCCTGGCACTGTCCTTCTCTGGGAGGAACTGGGGAGCTGTGTGCAGCCTGGCCTTGCAGCTTGCTCAAGAACAGAGCATTTCTGACTGGCAGCTGTGCTCAGCCCTGCCTCACTACTGTTCTCAGCTCATCTTTATGCCACAGCTGGGAACCCATTCCTGAGCAGCCAGGTATCAGCACAGAGCTCAGTTCCTCTCTCTTCCTCACAAGACTTGTGCAACTGGTGCCATTTTCCCTTTTTCCTAGTCTGAGGAGGATGAAAGTACCTGTTGGCAACTGAGAACTTCCCAGGCAGATTTGCAAGACATCCTTGCCCATTTTACTGAAGCTTGTAATTGTCTTCTTCATGCTTTTCTTACACACCCAAAGCTGAAGTGTTTCCCTCTTCACACCCCCAGGAAATATGCTACCAGGATTTCTTGACACTGAAGCAGGAATACTGATACTTCATTTCTGCCCTTCATGGCTCTACCAGTCTCTGTTTCACTGTGTTGTTAATGAAGGTGTCAAACAATGTGACCATGGCACATATCCCAGGGTATTTCTCTTCCCTGTAGGGTCCCGGGTGTGCTGAGCACAACAGCACCTTCCCAGGCTGCCTCCGTGTGATCTCTGGGATGGCAGAGCCTCCTCTGGGTCTGCTCCTGGTCCTCTCCCCTTGGCAGTGGACCTACATGTCAGAGCACACCTTGTGCTTGAATGAGGTGATGACAAGGTGCAAGCCTGTCTTTGCTCTCTGAGGGGTTTATCCTGGGCTCTGGGACCGTATTGGCCAAGAAGCTAAACCCTACAGAGACTCTGATGCATTGGAGGGGTCATACACAGATTGAGGTTTATCTAACTCCATCTTTTCCCTGTGAATGCAACCTTTTCTTATGGTCTTTCAGCCAGTTTTCGGCCCAGGTGATGGAGATTTTAGTCCACAGCAGTCTGAAAAAGTTGTTTCTGTTCAGTTTTTAAGTGCAGTGCTAAAATCCAAACATCTGCCATCCCCAGAGAATATTGCTTTGTAATTTTGTCTTAAAAAGTAATCTGTGTAAACCCCACCACTGCCTGCTGCTCACAGACCTGCTCTCCTCCCAGCAGCCAGTGGTTCAATAGTAAGTGATCAGAATGATTTTGAACACTTCCTAAATTCTCCCTGGAGATTATCTCCGCCCTTAGCACCTTCCAGCCACCATGGATGTACAGAAATGCCTCTTGCCTCTTTGCCCAGGTCACACAGTGTTGGGGGGTGCCTGGCATGTTCCCGTGCTTCGCTGGGGACACAGCTGGGACTGCACGCCTGGGGGAGGGTTGACAGAGGAGGTTCTTCTCCTGTAATGCATTTGCAAGTTGAGCCTGTAATAGAATTCTGCTCTGGGACAGTTAGTGACTTGGAGCAGTGAGACACAAAAATCCTCTCCAAGCACTCGTGCATGTTGCACATGTGCCAGGTGCTCTGTCTGAGCTGAGTTAGCCCACGGCATCCTTTGGGGATGCTCCTGCATTCCAGCACCCAAGTGAAACAGCCACTACAACTGCTACAGCTGCTCACTGGTGCAGATGAGATGCATGTTATGGAGAAAGCAGTGCTGGAAAGGTGAATCCACCTTTCTTCAGAGCCCAGGTCTTCAGCCCATTATGCATCCCAGCACCCACAGCTGCACTGAGGTCTGCAGAGAGGGTCTGTGTAACTCTGGTGAAATCCAAGTGGGCGTAGATCCAGTGGGGGATGGGAGGCAATGACTAAGCCCCACCAGCCCCAGCCAGAGCTGCTGCAGCTCCTGGGAACCTCCATCCCCCCAGCATGGCTCTGTCATACTCTGGGGCTTGTTGTGGTGAGTGGCTGATGCACACTGCAGATTTGGGAGGACAAGGTTCATAAAGTTTCTCTTGCAAAACCTATTAATCAGGAAAAGGGCTGGCCCAGGGGTATGCCAGTGCATGCTGCAGCAGGCATCCTGGTCCCTGCAAGACTGGCAGGAGCCTCTGGGAGATGTGCATGGGCTGCCATTTCTCCTCGCATGGAGCAGAGGTGCCAGCCCAAGACTCTTCCTCAGGAGGAGCAGGTTGGGATTACCTCTAGACATGGGGTATGTGCAGTCAGGACAGAATGCTTCACCTAATGTCCCGGAGCCAGGAGACAGCAGTGAGACATTTCAGAGCCTTCCTCTCACACTTGAAGATAGATGATTCACATGGTTATGGGCAGCACTGTAGCTGTACTCTATAAAATCAAGCACATGGAGAGCAGGAATCAGCCCCCTCTATGGGAAACACTCCCTGGCATTCATAGGCCAGAAGGTATTTCTGTGAGAGCAGGACTTCCTCTGCTGGTGACAGCCATGACATTTCTTGACAGGAGGATTCAGCTGTGTATTTTGCTGGAAAAGCAAGCAAGGAAGGTGCAGGTTGTGCAAGAGTGCTGCAAAGCCTTTGCAGGCAGCATTTTGTTCCCAGCCTTTGGAATTCTTCCCCCAGAGTTCACCAGCAAAAGTTAAGAAACTGCAAAACTTCCCATGGTTCCTGAAGTGCAGGATGCTCAGTGTTCAGGGTGTGTCCACCTTACATCCTGTTTTGGAGACTGAAGCATCTGCCAGACAGGCATGGCCAGAAGGCCAGGATAGGACAAGGTGCAAGCAGGGACTCCCCCAGAGCAAAGGAGGCTTCTTGGCAGGGGGCAGCAGCAGAACAGGAGGACGTGGTTTGGGGGCAGAGACACTCACAGCTCTCTGACCTTGTCTTCTTATTTTCCTTCCAGTTACTACATAGATGGTCGAGTGGCCAAAGTGACAGACTTCCTGAAAACACGCCTGCTAGACACACTCTCAGACCAGATCAGGAAAATCCAGAAGGTGAGCGAGTGCAAAGGGTCTGCAGGGGCGAGGGGGCACCGTGCCTGCAGTGCCTGGGCTCAGCATCGCCACACTCGCAGGGGAGCTGGCGTGGGGTAGGGAGGGAGAGTGGCTGCAGGGCCCTGTGCTCCCCCCCAAAATGCAGCCAGCCCTCATTCAGGGCTGAAACACCAAGCATGGGGTGAAACACCAGGCAGCACAAAGCCTGGCCCCAGGGTGGGATGTGCGGCGGGTTTTGAGGGAAGTGGCCACAGGCTGCAGAACAGCATGGGCTGTGCAGGTGTGCCGGGACACAGGCTGGATGCACAGGGCAGGAACAAACCCCATGCAAAGACTGGCTTGAGTCTCCCATCCATCTATTCTTGAAGGGAGCAGCATGAAATGAGGGAGAAACTGAACTTGCTCCCCAGGACAAGGAGAGGAGTGAGCAGCCAGGTGGTACCAAACCCTCCTGAGCACAGCTGGTTCTGTGTCTGCTCAGGAGGGGACTCTACTGCCATATCTTGCCCCACTTGCTCACAGTGCCTGGAAATGTTGCTTGCAGAGTAGTGACAGGTGCATTCCCAGAGTGATTCTCACTAGTGGAGAATCGTGACCATTATGAACAACTCTCCTTTTTCCCTGATGATCATGTTTTGACTGTCAAAAAACCAAGCTGTTGCTGGCCTGCAGTGTCAGAGTCCATGGCTCTGCCTGACTCATGAGTGCTCCTTTCCTCACTGGTCTGGGGGACCTACACGACAAGGGCTTTGCAGGGTCCCCCTGCTTTGGCTGATACAGCGGCCAGGGCTGTGACTGACACACTCAGCTGTCAGTCCTGGAAGAAATAAGGAACACCTAGTGAGTGAAAAAGGCCTTAGGGATTGGAGGAGATGTCCATCCATCCATCTTGTCTAGGTTTTCAACTCTTACCGCTCGCCACAATGTCTCACTTGTAATTCCTGCAGGGAGAAACCATAGAATGAGTAAACAACTCAAAGAGGCCCTGGGAAAGGGGATGAGAAGGTCAGTGCAGCAAAGCTGGAGGAGAGAAGCTGCTTGCTGAGCCCTCTGGCACAAGCTGGGAGCCATCCACGTATGTGGATGATACTCCTGCTGTGGGGGAGGCATGACACAGTGGCCAGTGGAATCACTGTGTCACAAGCAAGAGACCCAGCCCCCACTGGGGGTATAATACCCTGCCAAAAGTGGTGACACATGTCCCACCTCTGCTGCGGGTTGGAGCCTGCTGGGAATGGAGTGGGACTCCATCCATTCCCAGACCAGAAGCAGCAAGGAGCTGCCCTTGGTGAAGTTTAGGGGAACCTTCGCACCCATGGGCCAGAATTTGGCCCGGACAGGGCAGGGCTGGGGAAGGCTCTCCTGGGAATGCCAGTGTGGCTGAGCAAAAGCACAGCACTGGGTGCTAATGGCCTCCAGCTTGGCTCTGAGTCCGTGCATCCTGCCGGGGCTGATTAGAGCAGCTGGACTTGTCCACTTCCCTGTTTTATTGCTTCCTCTCCGACCGGGGAAGGTGGCGGGCTTAGATAATTACAGGCAGGATGCCAACACCTCTGGGGCTTCAGTCAGGGTTGTCGACTCTCACAGGCTGTGAGTGGGAGGCAGCCCAGAGCTGGCGTATTTAATATCTTTGAGGGATCCCAGTCCATCCAGCACATTCCAGCGCTCCTCACTAATGGGGCAGGATCCATCAGGCTGCGCAGAGCGTTCCTGGGGCCGCTGGGTTTGCAGACATCTGGTCGTGGGAGCTTGTCACCCGGCCTGGAGAAGTGGGATTGCAGGAGAGAAGATAGGGTGTGGTGCCGAAGGTTGCTCAGGCTGGGAGAGGGCAGCTCTGGCCATCTGAGCCCTCCTGTCCCATCTGGCACTCACAGATGTCTGTTCACAGGTTCACTGCTGGCTGAAGCCTTGTAAGGGGTGAGCCAGCATGCTCAGACCTGCATGTCCCACCTGTGCCACAGACCCTTCAGGTGGCAAAGCAGCCCCTGCCCAGCTGTGGGACTGACTATCTGTGACTGGAGGAATCCCACTGCTTTCTCATCTTTAATCCATGTGGCTCCAGTATGTGACCCAGTGCTCCCACACTGCAGAGCCACTGGGGCTCAGGGGCTCTCCATGGCTGGCAGCCACCTTGAAAGGGGGTAGGGAGAGCTAAGGCAACATGAGAGTGCAGTCTGTGGGATGGAGTGCAAGGGGAGACCAAAGGGGAAGAGCAGGGTCTGGGACTGGGAACATGAGAGTACATTTGGGAGCAGCTCCAGAAGATGCAAGTGGACATGTGGCAGTGGCAGGAAAGAGTGAGGAATAGTGTCCCCCCACCCGGCCAAGGTAAAGACACAGAGTGACGTGCCATGCCCAGTCAGGCACTGACTGTCCAGCAGCGCCATCACCAAAAGTCTCCACAAGTCTTTCCAGGGTGTGGGACAGGAAATGTATGCCTTGGCTTTGAATCACAGGTTCCCCAGGGTAATTTTGGTTACTTTTGTCTCTCACGCAGGTAGTGAACACGTACACACCAGGGAAGAAGATCTGGCTGGAAGGTGTTGGCACGACCTCAGCTGGAGGCATGAACAACCTCTCCGATTCATATGCAGCTGGGTTCCTGTGAGTGACACTGGCTTGCCAGCACCAGGGCACTGCCACCTCCGTGGGCTCTGCAGGCTGAGGTGCTGCAAAGGCACTGCAGCTGGGAGAGGGCAAGCTCCATGCCCAGAGACCCCCTCAGTACTCCCTGGTAGCCTGAGTATTGTTAACTTCTCCATTTCATCCCTATTACCCCTCCTCAGCTCTGCTTTCCATTTTCTCTCCTTTGAAGCTACAACCATTCCTGGCTCCTGGGGCTTGTCCACTGGCATAGCCCCACGGCCTGGACATCCTGCTGCAAAGCCCCACTTCAGATCTTCAGAGCTGGCTGTGATAATGAAAGATGGAGGAGGATTATCTAAGCTTTGCAGGGAAGCACAGGGACATGCCTGGGCTACCAAGGCTGTGGCAGGCTGTGAGAGTTGAAGATCTTACCCAGGGAGTGTGAGAAGGCAGGCCAGTGCAAAGGTCTGGTCTGCCCTGCTCAGACAGAGAGTGCAGAGTGCTGGCAGGCTGGGGGAGCACCCCAGGCTCTGGGCAGAGGGCTGAGATATTGGGGTGCACACAGGGGCTCAGGCACAGGTTTGGGACATGCAAGCTGGGCACAGCTGGGGCAGGGGGAGAAACATGCAGACTTGCTGGGGCAGGGATAGTGGGAGCCAGTTAATGCCCAGCTCACTAAACCCTCTGGAGACTTCAGCTCAGGTGCTGAAGCAGGGATCAGGTCAGATGCATGAGAGCAGCTGTGCCACTGGGACCAGGCAGCCCCCCATGGTGCTCCCCCAGCCCCCCCCCCATGGTGCCCCAGCTCTGTTCCCTCTGTCCCCAGGTGGCTGAACACGCTGGGCTTGCTGGCCAGCCAGGGCATCGACGTGGTGGTGCGGCATTCCTTCCTCGACCACGGCCACAACCACCTGGTGGACCAGAACTTCAACCCCTTGCCGGTAGGTCTGCCCAGGGATGTCGTGCTGGTGCTGCCTTCTCCTTGCACATTTGGGGAGGTTCTCTCCTTGTGGCGTCTCTGAACTCTGCTGGAAAATGAATTTTCCAGATCTGTTCCTTAGAGTGTTAATAGGAGATGTTAGTTCATGTCAAGTGCAACATGTTGGAGGCAGATGGGAGAGTGATACCTCTGTAGCTGAAATTTCATCTAATGCCTCAGGGTCCATAGCACAGGAGGGAGGCTGGTGCCACTGAGGGGTGCCAGGGCAGGCTGGCGAGTCGGAGGGATGGATGTGGCAGGATTACCATGCATGGCATGGAGCATCAGCTGGATTGCTAGTGTTGAGCTGGCCATGGAGAAGCCAGGATGGAGCTTCAGCACCTGATTTCAGACCTCTAGAAACCAAGGTGAAAGCTTCACCGTGAGCAGTGGTCCTCACCAGTGCCCCACAAAATCCCTCACTCTTCAGAAACACCTGGGCAGAGGGGAACTCCCAGAACACATGGGGCTGATAAGGAAACCATATGAAAAACCCTGTTAGAAGTAGCAGGTTTCCTTTTCCTCTGGGGCTTAGTAAATACACTGCCTTGTAAGCAGAGAGCCTGGCAGAGCGGCTGGGTGCTCTGCATCTCCCCTAGATGGGATTGGTCCATGACCCAGCAGACACTGCCAGCAGGCTGGGGATCCCTGTCGGAGATGTGCACAACCCTGACACTGTGAGCCTGCCCTCGGTGCTGTGCCGGGATCTCAGGGTGGCTGCAGGGGAGCAAAGTCTGAGGGAGCTGCATCTCAGTCAGCTCTACCTACTCAGGCGATGAAAACAGCATCCCTGCAACAGCATCCCTGAGCATCAGGCTGGCTCCAGAGAGCAAACCAGTGAGCAGGAGGGCAGGCCCACTGCCTGCGCTGCTCTGGGTATCTCCTGGAGCACCTTGGTCTGCTCCGACATGCAGCCTTCCAGCAGGCACACCTGCCAGCTCTGGGGGCCCAGGTGGGGAGAGCCTGGGGGGCTTTGAGCTTTGTTTGAGATGAACCTGAGCCTGCAGCTAGCACTTGATGGTTTTCTCCTGAAGAGCCAATTTCCCTGGCCAAGCCACATCACCCCCTCTCCCAGGGCTTCAGGGCCCCCTGGATTGCTCCTGGCTGGACAGGTGCAGGCCAGCTCCTGCCTGCTGGCTGCACAAGGGCAGCAGGTGGCTGTGGCCAGCTCTCTCTGTGGCACAGCAGGTCAGAGGGTGGCCCATGGCCAGCTCTCTTGGCACAGCGGGGCAGCGGCCCAGAGCGGCTGGAGAAGGAGTGCAGTTCAGAACGAGATTAAAGCCAGGGAAGGAATTAGAGGAATAAACCCCGGGCTGCTAAACACAATGGAAGTCTTTAACTTGGATTTTGCTGTTGTTTTAAAGATAAGTCTCCCAATACATTAGATGCCAATCGCTGTCATGATTGTTTCTTCACTCTCCCATGTGCTTCAGCACTGATCCCACATCCCACCACAGTTTCTTCCTGCACAAACTCTGGCGGGTGCTTCCACGACCCTTTTCTCTGCACTCCTATGCTATAGAAGAGCCACAGGCAGGTGAAAACCGACAAAGGGTTTAAAAGCTGCAAACACCATAAAGCCCAGCAAGACCGGGCCGTGACCTGCTCCGCGGGATAGCTGCTGCTCTTTTCCCGTGGGAGCTATCAGGAAGATAAAAGCCGCTGGCTGTACCTGTGCGGGGCCGCGGCGCTGTGAAATACAATCTGCTCATTAGCTGCCATGACAAAGAGGTTTCCGAACGCCGGCTGGGCGTGAGGCAGCTCTCAGCTGCCTGCTGAGAGAAGGGCTGCACCGCCGCGGCATCAATCACAGCTCCAGCTGGCAGCTCCTCAGGGAGCTGGGAGCCAGGCCTGGGCTCCCCAGAGCAGTCTTTGCACCTTCTCCTCCTCTGCCGCTGCTGATGCCTGCTTGCTCAATAAGAGGATGGCCTCAGGTGGCAGCAGTGTGGCCAAGGGGCACTGAAGCTTCTCAGTGAAATTAGGAAGATGCTCACATCTCTGCTGGGCTTCCCACACACAGCTGACTCATGAGCTAAGCGGTATTTTGTGGCTTTGTGGATATCTTGCAAGGGACCTGGTCATTGTGTGCCCCTCCAGGTCCTTCACTCATGGAAGGGCAGCTTGAGTGCCCATCCTGGTTGCCAGAATTGCCTGTCCACTCTCCCTCTGAGCTCAAGTGTTTTACTGCCTTGTTATTTTTGAGATAACATTTTCATGTATGGTTGGAGTGCTTTTTCTTCCTGAATGATTGGGGCAGTCAGCTGTATAATAGTCAGAGGAGCCCTTCAAATAAAGCCTTTTGCAGGTACATCAGTCTGCCTGCCTGCACTTAAACCTGTACATGTGTGGGAGTAAGGAGTGGAGGGAAGGAGGGCAGGAGCAGCACCAATACTCGCTCTTCACAGGGCAGTGCCTTCGAAATGCTGATCTGGCATTTAGTACCTCTAGGATCATTTCAGGCATGCAACGTACATACTCTATCTCTCTTTCCTTAATATCTCTCTGAAACAGTCCAGAGGGAAGCAATACATTTATTTCACCCCAGGCAGGCATGAGATTTCTCTTCATATTCTTACAGAATGTTAAAGACCTTTTTCAGTGCTCTTCCACGTGGCACTCACTACTTTTTTATCCATCCCTGATATTGATTTCTGCTCCTTTAATGTACAATGCTGTAAGGTTATATCTATGCAGAGAAAAAACTTGGGCATAGTTCTAGGCAGGGTTTGAGGAACACAAACTCCAAAGAGAAGCCAAAGCTGAAAACCAGACTTCCATTTCCTGTCGCTCCTCATGGGGCCTAAAGAGCTTCTCTTCCCCTGAAGAGTATGGGCGGTGAGATACTGGGTTTGGTAGACACTTAAAGCTCTTTTCTGCATATAAGATTCATATGCAGGATAAGGAAGTCCTAGAGGGATCAAGGGTGAATCGACAGCAGGGGCTGCCTGCTCAGCTGTGGTGGTAGAAGACAATATGATATTGCCTGTGAATTGATGGCGTCCTTGAGAAAGCATCACAGCAGTGCGAAGGTCTGTGCCCAATGGTGCTGTGATCAGATGCTTGGATGCTGCGGGTGATTTTTTACCTCCTTGGCTTTGCCCAAAGGCACTGAGGAGAACACAATGGGAAAGAATATCACTGTCTGTCCTGGAGGAGGGAGGGCCCTGGGCTCACACTAGGTCTATCTGACCTGTTCCGAGCACCTCCCCACTGGGGAATGGGTTGCCCCCTTCCCTCCCCCCAGGTTTCCGGATCCCGCAGTTTCCGAGTCCGAGGAGGCAAGGGGCCCTCCGGTGAGGTGCCAGGAGCGGGAGCGGGTCCCCGGCCGCGCTCCCGCCGGCTGCACGTACACGCTCCCCGGTGCGCTCATTAGCTGAGCTGGCTTGGCAGGAGGCGCTGCTAATTGCAGCTGAAGGTCCCAGCCGGCTCCCCAGTCGGTACCTCTCCCGCCCCCGCGCTGCCCCCGAGGGGGTCCTCCCCAGGCCAGGGCTGCGGGGGCTGGGTCCTTGCCCACCTGTGCCCATGCCCGCCCCGAAGGGCCAGGGGAATCCAGCCCTGCTGCTGCACCCGCCCATCTGCACGTCCAGCACTGTCACCGCGCTGCGCACATGCAGCCGGCCGAGCTGCCAGAGCAGCGCTGTGGCTGCTGTTGCCCCCGCGGCGACCCTCGGCTGCAGGTCACTGTCTAGGACAGGGTGCTCAGGTCGGACTGCAGCGTGCCATGTGCCATGTGCCATGTGCCATGCCGTCAGAGGCACGGTCCCAAGTCTGGGAGTGGCAAGGGGTGGGGAGAGTGAGGAGGTTCAATGGAGCGCGCACACACACGGAAGCTGTTCCTGATGACTGTAAGTCTGCTGCGCGGCCGTCTGGCACCCCCATCTGCCCTGCACGCTGGAGCACTAGCTCTGGTGGGAGTGATGCCTGCAGGCAGGGAAGGGGTGGGAGAGGCAAGGACTGGCAGGAGCTGTTGTTACAGGACGTTTGCTCTGACCACAGACGGGAGGGATGAAATCCCGGGCAGTTCAAGTGTGCATGGGGGAAAAGCTCTCCCATGAGATGTCAAGCGAAACCATGGTCTGCTTAAGGCAGAGTAGAAACGGTGCCCTGTGGAAGTCTCCCAGCGAGCCTTGGCACAACTGCCTGGAGCAAGTTTGAGCAGGGCATCCACCACCTTGTCCTTTCCATCATGTCTCAAGGACTGAGGCATTGTCTGCTTTCTGCACTCTGTCTCCTTCCAGGAGTTCCAGGTTAGCTCTGAGGATCATTGTATCTGTGAACAAGGAGACAGATTTAAAGCACCTAAACTCTGCTCGCTGTCACAGTGGGTAATGGGGCCTTTCCCTCTTGGTGCATCAGAAAAAAAGGTCTCTGAAGTGCAGATGCATGGACTCTCAAATGAATCAAAGCCATGCTGTGGCTAGCAGCTCTGGCACCCACCCGCCGGAGCTGCAAGACATGTGCAGAGCTGGAGCTGGACTGTTCCTCCTGCACTGGAGGATGGGGCAGAGACAAACTCCATCTGGGACCAGCAGCAGCAGCTTGGTCTTGGAAGGACAGACACAGCCACTGCCCACATCTCCCAGAGGCACTATGCTAGTGTGAAACCTGCCCACCTTGGTCACAAAGCCATCCCAGGGCTGTGGATGAGGTGGGGCAGAAGGACCATTCCCAGAGTAGATTTGTGCTCTGGAAGAACAGGAAACAGAAAAATTGCATTTGGTTTCCAAGCCCTGTGATCTGGCAGCTCCACTCCCTTCCTGTAGCCTCCATCGCCTGGACCCTGTTAGGGAGAGGTGATGACAAAAGAGAGATTTGGCTGTTCCTCCATCTGCTCAGATTCCAAGAAGGTGGAGGCCACTGGCTGGGGCCAGGCTGTGAAGGGCAGTAGGCAGGGTTCACATCCTACTCGCCACTTTCCTGTTTTCTGGGCAGGCTGTCCCCTCAGTGCCACTGGTACCTGGCAGCAGTTCCTGTGGCTGTTGCTCCCACGGTAGGAATTTTGCTGTAGATCACTTGCCTGAAGAGAAAGCTGCAGGAAGATGTAAAGGCATAACGCAACGCAGGAAAGAGTGGTGTGAGATGAAGTGTTCGCAGCCGTTAGAGCAGGAAGGAAGAGGATCAGCATGGTGAACGCAACAGATGCCCAGGCAGAGATTGTCAGCAGCTTCAGGGAACTGGTGGTGGGGCTCCTGCAGGGACCTGGCCTCAACAAAAAAGGAATTGGTCAGCATCAGCCATTCCTTTCATGGGCAGAGGTGTCTGGATCAAAGCAAAAGTCTGTCCTGCCCAGGAGGGGCAGAGCACAGGGAAGATCCAAGGGGCCACTTCTCTGCAGCATCTCTGTGTGCTGCCTCCTCCTCCCCTGCTGGTGCCACCAGCCTCTGGCAGCCCAGTCCACGTGAAGCCCCCTTGTTTGGGGCTAGAAGGAGCCTTGTTCCCCATTCATAGACCCTCTCTGGAGTGTCCCCCATGGTGCTCACTCACAGACGTCCCCAGTACAGCAGCAAATGTTGTAGGAGACTCCTCAGTTCTCCAGAACCTCCACACAAGGAGGGGGCACACACAGGACAGCAAAGAGATCATGTCCCTGAGGGTGGGGGCATGAGAGCTCGCGAGGGCAGCATTAGTGTCTGCAGCTGATGATTTTGACTTCAGAAAAAAGTTTTTCCCTTTGGGATGAGGCTCTGCCCCGCTCTGCTTGTCACAGGACCTTGTACAGCATTTGGCTGAGAAAACCTTTAACTCCCCCTTAAGAAGCACATAAAACTCAGGGATAACTTTAAAAGCAGAATTATCCAGCCTTGCTGAAGGAACAAGCAGCTATGGCTTGAACAGGATGTAAGGACCTCCGCAGGGAGAAAGCTTTGGATGGTGAGGATCTCTTTAATCTAGTGGAAAAAGAAAGAACAAGAACCACCGGTTGGAAGCTGAAGCCAGACAAATTCAAGACAAAAATAAGGAGTGGGATTGTTAACAGTGCGGATATGCAACTGCCAGAAGAGGCTCCTTGGGAAGCAGCAGCTTCTCCATCCCTTCAAGTCTTCACAACCACAATCACTACCTTTCTGTAAGATGCTTTTGCCAAAAACAAGCCATCAGGCTCAACAAAGGGATAAAAGAGCAAAGCTCTCTGTCCTGTGATGTTCAGAGCAGCCAGCCGTTATCTCCGTACAGGTTGCTGGGACTGTGGAAAAATGCAGATGAAGGTGCAGGAATGGAGCTCTCTGTAACAGGCTGTTGAAACTCGAGTGTGCCTAAGGCACAGGGGAAGAACTTGGGCAGCTTCAGAAGCGAGAAGAAGCAATAGGAAGAGGAATAGGGTGAGCAGCAGCCAGCTGATGCTGCTGGTGACTTGGGAACAGAGAGCTATGCCCTGGCAGCCCCAGCCAGAGGAGGCTGTGCACCACGGGCTCACAGCCAACTCGTTTGAAGTTCAGCAGCCTTTGCTGGTTACAGTCCCCAGGAGACTGAAGGGCTATGGCTCTCTTACTCTGGTTTTCTGGTTATGGAAACGTCTTCTCACACGTGGAGAGCGCGGAGCTGAACAAACTCAGGTGGGCAGCAGAGCTGCTTTGCTGCCTCTAGGAGAGAGTGTGGGGATAACTCCTGCACTTCTCCTGATGGCTCTGCAGACAAGAGGGTCTGGCTAATAGTTCTGCCTCAGGGTCTGCCTAATCAACCTTGTTTCCAAAAGCTGAAGTCTCTAAACTTTCTCCAATGAAGTAAAATATGCAAAGAGATCAAGTGGGACCCTCTGGGCTTTCCCTCTCTAGTGGAAAGCTTGTACGTCTCACTGGCCCCATGGGGCTCAGAAGATGAGGCTCCCTGAGCTCTGCACATCAGCTCACTCAACACAAGCACCCCTCCTGCCCACAAATCAGGGGTTCCAGACAGGAGAGCTCCTGAGGCACAGGAGGGCTTTGCCTTCAGGTGCTCCTCACCTGCAGTGCTGCTTGATGGGTCTGCAAAGTAATTAAATCAAGAAAGATCCCTCAATTCCCGTGGGACTAATAGCAAACCAGATTCCTCTCTGCTATACCCCCTCTACTGCTACAGCTGTATTGCTGGCTCAGCCCTCTCAGTAAGAGTCTTCTGTGACTTCAAAAGACAAATCCTTTCTTCAGTTGCACTGATTGGAGCAACCTGTCTCCCTGGACATTGCTGGAGCTGCCCCTGACAGGATGTCCAGCACCACACTGCACGTCCTTGCAAGGGGTGTGTGGGCTCTGCCAGCCTGGGGAACTTGCTTGCACAGGCTGTGCCACATGGGAGTAGGTGCCACCTGCTGTTGGGGGCTCAGGAAGAGGTCACTGATAGTGGAAAAGCCACCCTGATTGCAGCCAAACTGGGTTTCAAGAGCAGCTATTTCCCAAGCTTGTCTCATTTGAACAGGAGCTGGTAGCTGCAGGTGCCCAGCAGCCCTGGTGTGATTTTTACTGGGGCTCACTCACGCCAGTGGAAGGAGCAGCCCTGGAGCATCAGCCCAGATGGGGAAAATGCAGGTTTGTTTCAGTCGTGCTAGGTGTGTGTGTGTAATTCATCATCCAAGTGCTTGGTGTCACCAGGTCCTGGTAATTTATTGCAAATAACATCATTTTGGCTTCTCACACAAGTGGATTTGAGATGATGCGAAAAGCTGCAGCTGTCTTCAGTGTTCCCCTGCAGTGAGCTGAAGAGCTCAAGTGCCTTGAGACCAGTGCTGACAACTCCTTTTTCAGCCCCGGGTCATTTTTCTGGCCCTCCTTTGAACTCTCTTTGGTATTTTCACATCCTTCTTGAAACTGAGACTTCGGAGCTAGCTTTGCCAGCAAGGTGAAGTAAAATCACTGCTCTCCCCTCTCATCTCCTGCAGATGTTGGAGGGACACAGTGGTCCTTGCACTGCCCTGGAGGCATTGCCTGTGCTGAAATAACTGCACACTCAGCCATGATCACCTCATACTTTGCAGAACAGCTCACCCTAAATCACTGCTGACTGTCTCACCCATCTCATGGCACCTGCATGGGAGTTTCTTCTCAGAAAAGCTGGGTACCCTTAGCTGGGCCAGAAGCTCACAAAACATAGCCAAAACTTTTCAGAGAGACAAGCATCTGTCCTCGTGCCCGGCTGGGGACATGCTGAATGGCACAGCTCTGCCCATGAGCCATCATGGCAGGAGCCTGGGGCTTGACTCCCCCAGCTCTGCAGGGTTTGTCAGAGCATCCTTGGGAAGAGCATGTGCTGAGATGGGAGATTTGGCAGCAGCTGGGGCAGGTCACGGGGCTGGGCAGCTCCCAGCATCCCCACATTACAAACCTTGCTGCTGCTGAGCTTTGAGAGTGGAGGGACACTAATGTCAAAGCAGCAAATCTCTGGGGACCACCCAGCCCAGAGGGGTGGGTGCTCAGCTGGAGGCTGGAGCTGCTGGTGCCAGCTCCCCATGGAGGCAAGACCATCAAGAGTCCCCTGCAGAACACCTCTTGAGATCCATATGGAAATTCTGAGGGCAGACACTGAGAGTCTGGCCTCTATCACCCCCATCACTTGTGGGTGAAAGCAGCATCTCATCAGTGGAAATATGGAGAGGAGGTGAGAAAGCCCAAGAGGGCTTCTAGAAAAGGCCTAAGAGCCTGAGCTGACAAGGTAGCTCAGGACACCAGACTTAGTTTTAACTCATGACCATGGGACTAAATGCTGAAGTCTGCACTTAGCTTTGTCCTCACTGCAAACTCAAATAGTTACTCATCTAATGACTCCGCTAATCAGGGTGGCTGGCCAGAGAGACAGCAGTACTCTTTCTCCTGCCTGCTGTGAGCCTGAGCAGCACAGGCTGGTACTGCTTCCCACAGAAGCTTGGTGCAGGCAGGGACATCCCCAGGCTGTAGAGTAGCCCAACAAGCCAGCAGGGTCAGGGACAGTGGCGTGGCCTCGTTTACAGCACACATAAGCAGCATTAAGCAACTGCAGCTCGTTCTCCCTGGGCGCTTTGGCCTTGTGGCTGAGCCTTCTCAGGCTACACGAGCCTCTCCTCACTCTCCTCTTCACACTCATTATCTCCTTCGGGGCCCAGAGTTTGCAGAGGAAGCAGTTACCAGGCTGGTGTGGCACAAAGCCCCGTGGTTTTGGCTGGGAGTAGCAAGAAGAGAACAGAAGGTGGCTTTTCCTCTAGCATTGTGCCAAGATCTTGCCCAGAAAGTGAGAAGTGTGTCTGGATCTCTCTTTGCCAGACCAGCTAAGTGCTGATGGAACAGATCAGCTTCTGCTGAGCTGGAAAGAGCATGGGGCTGGCAGTCCCATCTGGCTGGTGGGTTTTGGCCTTATGCTGGTCACTGGTGCCCCGCTGCTCGGTTTTATATGCCAACCTCTTTACCCAAAATGCATGTTAATCAGGGGTTGTGTGAGGGCTCCCCACAGACAGGACGGATAACTGAGTCTATATGAGATATCTGCACTTCCACCTGCCCATTCTGCCCTGCATCCGGGGGCCTGGAGACCCCATTCCCAACCACATGCCCTTCTGCGATGCAAGACCCCTTCCTCGCACTATCCTGACCATGTGGGGCTTTCCTTGCCCTTCCCAGGCACTGTGCAGAGCCACAGGGTGCTTGTTCAGTACTCATTTCCTCCTCGCTGTGCAGGTCAGACCTGAGGAGCAGAGCAGCCCCTGGTGCTACTGTGACCATCGTTGCTGGATGTTCAACAGGCCCAGCAGGGAGGGGGATCATCCCAATTGCCCTGGGGCACATGGCCGCTCTAGGATATCCAGTCTGAGCTGTTCAGAGGGTGTTCATCCAGAGTGCTCATGTGTGTGAAGGTGCCTCAGCACCCACAGGCAGCCCTCAGAGAAGCAGGGCGAGGCTCCATCTCCCCAGCATCACCTGGTGTGCCTGGAGCAGCAGCGGGGCCAGAGCCCCATCCTGCAGAACAGCAGACAAGGGCCTGAGCCTGCCCTTTCCCTTCCCACAACCCTGCTTCATTTACCACACACCTCCCAGCTTCTGCAGCGGATGAGTGGGGGGCCCTGCCGGCAGCGGCCTCCGTCACCACACAGCCTCACCTCCCTCCCCAGGGCTTGGGGCCCATCCTGTGTGCCGAGCGAGGCCGTGCCCTGCGGGAAAAAGTAGTGTGTGGTGACGTCATTAAGGCTGCACCATTTATGCGTGTAGGGTCTGAGCATTTCCTCTTTCTTGACTGCTTGGCTTCCCCATGCTCCACAGGAGGCTTTAAAATGGGAGAAATACCTCTGGAAAGCTGAGCACCCTCAGCAATCCCAAAAGCTGATGTGCCATGAACAGAGACAAAGAGCAGGGGAGAGCTCTGGTGTGCTCCAGCTCTGTGTAAAGAGTGGGGGAAGAGCCTGCTCCAGTGACATCACCACCCTGTGTGCATCAGCTGGAGCTGGTGTGCAGCTCCACAGCACGGCTATGTGTGCATCCATGGGTATGTGCAAGGGTACTCATGCTGCCCCCCATGCTCTGCAACCCAGCCAAAAGCTGAGCTCCTTCAGAGGGTACCCACGTCTCTCAGCGTGGGCAATGTATTCCTCCCTGAATCTCTTCCCTGGAAACATCCATGCCATCATGGCTTGGACCGCTCAAAAAAAGCTCATCCCAAGGCAGACATCTGGCACACAACATTTTCACCCCAACAGCCAGAATTTTGCCAGGCTGCAAGCCGGGGAGCCAGCCTTTCCTGCCCACGCCCTCTGTGAGTAGGGGCTGTTGTGCTGCTGACTGTCCCCTCTGCCCCCCAGGACTACTGGCTGTCCCTACTCTACAAGCGCCTCATTGGTCCTAAGGTGCTGGCGATCCACGTGGCCGGTCTCCAGAGGAAACCCCGGCCCGGCAGAGTCATTCGAGACAAGCTCCGGATTTATGCCCACTGCACCAGCTACCACAAGTAAGCGGAGCAAGGAAGGCTGAGGGTTACAGGGTGGGATAAGTGGTATCCCCAGGAGATGGGGACCGACAAGGACACGCTGGGGCAGGTTGGCTTCCCAGGATACTCACTCAGGTGCTGCTCTGGCCGCTGTCACACTGAAGGGAGAGCGCCGGGATGGCGATGCCTCCGATGAAAGTCGTGGCAAGCCCGCGCCTGGGAACGGGGCCGGCTGGGACCGGTGCAGTGGCCGCCGGGCAGCCCGGGCAGCAGAGATCAAGGGAGTGGATTTCACACGAGGGGCCCCCGGTCGGTCGGGTTACTCGCCAGGCCGCGCTGCCGGGGAGCCTGGCCTGGTTATTGTTTCGCTGATAAGGTCTTTGAAAGCACCTCAGCGAGCCGGGGGGGCGGCCACCTCCTCCGCGGACACAAGTTGCTATTGTGGAGGAGGAGAAGCTGTTTCTTTACACAGTCCAGATGCTTTCAACATGCCTCCAGCTCGGTAGGAAACCTTGTCCAGTAACTGACAGGTGCAAAGTGCTTTATAGCCTTTGTTTGGGGCTGCCTGATTAGGCAGGGACAGAGGATCAGTGTCTGTACCTGTCTGTCAGGTGCCTGGGGTGGAGGGGGCAGACGCCATTCACGCACAGAGCTCCCCTCCGTTCTCAGCCTCCTCCTTGCAAGGCTGCGGGAGCTGTCCTGGGACTGACACTCTGTCCTGGGCCACCCCCACTCTGGACACCGTTGCAGCATCCTCCTGTGCAGTGTCACTGCTGGCTGAAGAGGGGGGTTGAAAGGTGTTGTCGCAGAGCCAGGCTTCATGATGGGAAGGTGGCATCTCCCTGTGAAGGGGCAGCAGGATGGTGAATCTGGATGTCTGCACGAGGCCAGCTCTTGCAGAGATCCCCAAGCCCCTTCTTGGACGTGATGCTCCTTGGGCACACGGCAGTGCAGCCCTCATCTCCCACTCTCCCCTTTGCAGTCACAACTATGTCCGGGGATCCATCACCCTTTACATCATCAACCTGCATCGCTCCCGGAAGAAAATCAAGCTGGCAGGGACGCTGCGGGATAAGATTGTCCACCAGTACTTGCTGCAGCCCTATGGCAAGGACGGGCTCCACTCCAAGTAAGTTTGATGCTGGTGGCTGGGACTGCCACCACTGTCCTATCCTCAGTGCCGCTGCGCTGACCCTCCCCTGGTCCCACAGGTCAGTCCAGCTCAACGGGCAGCCGCTGGCCATGGTGGATGACGGGACTCTCCCCGAGCTGAAGCCTCGCCCGCTGCGGGCCGGCCGCACCCTGGTCATCCCCCCGCTGACTATGAGCTTCTACGTGGTGAAGAATGTGAACGCGCTGGCCTGTCGGTACCGATAGCCCGCAGCCCACAATGGACTCGCCAGCCCCGCTCCTGCCCCCGTGCACTGCCCAGGTCATGCTGCCTCCTTGGCAGCCCACGCAGCCTCGCCGTGGGGCCGTGTTGGGCAGCTCCACGCCATGCCCTCATCCTCACCCCCAGGATGTCCTCCACCTTGGCACCACTCCTGCCCTGTGGCCGCGGAGCTCCACATGCCTTGGCCGCCATCCCGCCAGAGCAGTGCGACAGCCAGTTTGCAGGGCCTGCCACCATCCGTCCCGTGAGCTGCGAGAAGCACCCGGGCTCTCGTGCCTGCTGGCTGCAGGGAGGGTTGGGGTGCTGAGCCCCGGTATATCCCGGCACGGACACCCTCCCCGACCCCCTGGTCCCGCTGCCCCTCGGGATGACCCCTCCAGCAGCCGGACCCCCTTCCCTGGAGGCGGGCAGTACCCCGGTGCAGCAAGCGCATGGAAGCAGCTCCCTCTACTGCCGCCGGGATGCCGCCAGCGGCCTGGCCCGCTGCGAGATGCACCGGGCGGGGCGGGGCGGGGCGGGGCGGGGCAGGGGGCTCCGGGGGCCGCCCCGGGCGGGCGGGCTCGGGCTCCGCGGCGGGAAATGTTGATTGTTAAATTATACATCCCGGAGCGGAGAGGGGAGGAGCGGTGGGCCGGGAGCGTCTCCTGCCCGGGAGAGTGGCGGTGTCGCGAGCAGGAGCAGCTGCGACGCGCCCAGGCGCTACCGGAGGTGTAATAAAGTTGGGCTCTCAACCATGCCGGCGTCTTCTGTCCGCCGCGGGCCGGGCCGGGCCGGGCCGGGCGGGAGGGGAGCGGTGCCGCTGTCACACGGTGCGGGGCGGCGGACACACGGTGCGGGGCGGCGGACACACGGTGCGGTGCCGCTGTCACACGGTGCGGGGCGGCGGTGACACGGTGCGGTGCCGCTGTCACACGGTGCGGTGCCGCTGTCACACGGTGCGGGGCGGCGGACACACGGTGCGGTGCCGCGCCGGGCCGCCGGGGGCGCTGCGCGCGTGGGCGCGGCGGTCACGCGCGGCGGAGCAGGAAGCGGCGCGAGGCGGGTGGAGCCACGCCGTCCCGGTGTCCCGGTCCCGGTGTTCCCCCCGCCGCGGGCCATGCGCTGCGTCCTCATCGCCAGCACTGCGGCCGAGCTGCTCTTCTACTGGGCCGATGCCGCCTTCCTCCGCCGGCTGCGGTCGTCCCACGTCGGGCAGGTGAAGCGGGACGGGGCGGCGCCGGTGCGGGGAAGGGAGCGCGGGGTGCGCGGTCGCGCGTGGGCGCTGACCGGGAGCGTGTGGCGCAGGGCCCGGCGCTGGAGGACGGCCTCAACACCCTCTTCGCCCCCCTCATCATTTCCTGCGCCGCGCTGCTGGAGAAGCTCTCCGACACCTACACCTGCTTCGCCACCGAGGGTGGGCGGCACCTCCACGTCCTGCACACGGTAGGACCGGCACCGGGGACCAGGGACCCCTGGCCGGCCCCCGCCTGACCCCGCTGCCGGTTGCAGTTCGGGGACTGCCTGTACATCGCAGTGAACGGCGACGGGACGCAGAGCGAGGACGACCTGCGCCGGACCCTCTTCGTGCTGCGGCGCTTGCTGGAAGTTCACTGTGGCCTCGTCACGCTCGACTCGCACCTCATCCGCAAGGAGTGAGCGGGCACAGCCACCGGCACAGGCTGGCATGTCGGGATGTTGGGGTGGCTGCCCCGAGGTGCCTTAATGCAGCACCGGGGGCTGGGTTGGGTGTCTCCAGCTGGGATCCCCCCTTTGCAGCAGGACCCCCTGCCTGCCGGGCTGCAGCTGGGTTTTGGTGTGTCCGTCCCGTGTGGGGAGCTGGGTTTTGGTGTGGACGTCCCACACAGGGAGGTGACAGCCACCAATGAGTTTACATTCTCTGACCGCTGCAGGTTGCGGCCGGCTGATTCAGAGCAGCGGGAGCGTGTGTGGAGCCTGCTGCGGGGCCTGCTGGAGACCTACAGCCACCTGCGGGAGGAGGACCAGAGCTTTGCAGTGGAGGTACCAATGCTCTGGGGTGTCCCTCACTTTTGGGGTGTTCCAGGGGTGGGCGGCTGTGTGGAGTCCCAGGATGTGGGAAAAGGTGGTGGGCTGGGGACTTCAGGGCAGCTCCCCTCAGCAGTGGAAGCTCAGACCTGCCTGTAGGGCTGCAAGGCTGAGTTTGAGGGAGTTCAACAGCCTTTCCTGCTCCTGCACCCCAGGCCGTGGAGCGGCTGATCCATCCTCAGCTGTGTGAGCAGTGCATCGAGTTCCTGGAGCGACAAGTGGTACAGTACATCAACGCCAGCCCCGAGCGTGGCGGGGACGAAGTGGGCCATGCCTTCCTCCTGGTGCACACCAAGCTGCTGGCCTTCTACTCCAGGTGTGCCCAGCCCCACCACCCTCCCCAGGGCAGCCATTTGTCCTGCCAGCTGACCCTTTCCTTCTCTGGCCTGCAGCCGCAACGCCGGCTCCATCCGTCCAGCTGATCTGCTTGTCCTCATCCTCCTGGTTCAGGACCTGTACCCCAGCCAGAGCGCCGAGGAGGAGCTTGGCCTGCAGGTGCTTTAGAGCAGGACTGGGGGCGCAGCAAGTCAGGGCTCTCCCATGGGGTGATGCCTTGACAGCTGGGGCTTAGGGGTTTTTTCCCTCTTTTTGAAAGCCCACAGCAGGGAATGTTCTCCCTCAGGGACCCAAGAGAAGTGAGAGCATCCCTGTGAGTGGCCCTGGCTCCCACGGAGCTGCAGACAAGGACTCAGATGACCAAGTGAGTCCTTGAGATCAGGAGCTGCAGGATGCTGGAAGGGTTGCCTGCATCACTGCCATCGCTGACCCATCTGTTTTTGCTGGCAGGACACAGATGATCTCTCTGTGCCTGAGGTCTACTACACACCTGAGCCCTCACCAAGCAGGCACAGTACAGGTGAGTTCCCAGCTGGGCAGCAGCTATGCCCCACACCCCCAGCCCTGCAGAGGCTCCGGGGCTTTGAGGGGGGCTGGAAGGGTGCCCTGCCATATTCTCTGCAGGCAGTGAGAGCTGGTCAGAGGGAGCCGAAATGGTGAGCATTGGGGAAGTGGATGCTGCAGACGTCCAGGTGAGCACGGAGTCCTGCAACACCTCCCAGCTCCACACCTCACCAGCCTGTCCCAGTGCCCTTTGTGGTCTCTGGTCCTTTTCACTCATCTCTTGCTGAGCTGCAGCTGTGGGTGCCCTGCGTCCCCCATGTTGTGCGTAACTGTGACAGCTCTGATCTCCTTCTCTGAGGCATTGCTTACAATGAGCTGTCAGCAGAGAGGGAGAGGGGCTGCCTCAGAGCAGTCCAGTGTCTCCCTCTGCTGCCGTTGGGCTTTCTGGGCTGCTTTCCTTATGGAAAAGCACACTTCAAGCAAACACTGGCCTCGGTTTAAGGCATTTGCAGCCTTAATCTTTGCAACAGGCTTCTTCTCTTCTGCTCCTCTGGGGTCCCTGGGCGCTTTCCTCACTGCTGATCTTTTGCTACATGGCCCCTCCAGCTCCTTTGGTTCTGTCATGCCTGGTTGCAGCTTTCAGGGCAATGACGCATCCCTACAGAGCATCCTTTGTGCGAGCTGTCTCATCCCCACAGGGCACTGAGCACCTCCCCTGTCTTCCCAGATGGCAGAGGACTTGCTCCAGACCTTGGGGCCTCTGGTCCCTGAAGCTTCAAACCCCAGAAGGATCTTTCTGGATGCCAGCCTGCGGGAAGGTTACTACCCCTTGCTGCCGCACACCATGCACTGCCTCCCGCTCTGGCCAGGCATCTCCCTTGTGCTACTGACCAAGGTGAGCTGCCTCTGAGGTGAGGGAAGCTATGCTGGACTGAGTTCTGCCTGACCTGCCTCTCCCTTCCCTGGCAGGGCCCCATGACCCAGGTGGCCATCACCTTGTACCAGCTGCTGGATGGTTTCTTGGTGCTGGAGAAGAAGCTGGAAGAGGGACCAGAGGTGGGAGTCGCACGCTCCTACCCGTTCCTCGCTGAGCTGCGGCAGCGCATGGACAAATTTGTGAAGAAGCTGAGTGGACATGACATCCAGGTGGGAGTGGGGACATGAGGACCCTGTCCTGTTGTCCCCACAGCCTGACACAGTCCTGTCTCTTTCTAGTTGCAGAACACCTGGTTGGACTTCAAGAACAAGATATTTTCACGGAGTGAGCCTGGGAGCTCCCTGGAGTGAGTAGGGGGAAGCCAGGGAAAGTCTCCAGGACAGGCAGGGACCTTTCCCAGCCTGGGGACCAGCACTGTCCCTGCAGTGCTAGGGACCCAGTGTCCAAACCTGGTGTCTGTGTCCCCTGGCTCAGGCTGCTGCAGTCAGTGGCAAATGTGAAGCGGCAGCTCTGCTCCGTGTACCGCCAGTTCTTCCTGACCTCTGCTGGCCACAGCCTGTCCCAAGGGCTGCGGGACCGTGCTCAGAAGCTGATGAGGTGAGTGCATGGGATGGTCAGCATCCCCAGGGGGCTGCCCCACACCCAGCTGTGCTGGGGCATGTGGGTCCTGGGCTCTCACTGTGCTTCTTCTTGGCAGGGAGAAGCTGCTGGACTGGCGGGACTTCCTGCTGGTGAAGAGCAGGCGCAATATCACCATGGTGTCATACCCATCTCTGCAGCTGGGAACCCAGCCTGGCAAGGGGGTGTCCCCAAGGGGGTAGCAGATGTGGGAGTGGGACCCTATCCCCTGGCACCGGGATCAAGGGGAGGAATGTAGTGGGCAAAGGTGGTTTCCCTGAGGCTCAGGGGCTGTCCTGGAAGGGCACCAAAGTTGTTGGACACCCTTAACCCATCCCACGTACCTGGAAGACTTTCCTGGTCTGGTGCACTTCATCTATGTGGACCGCACAGCTGGACAAATGATGGCACCATCGCTCAGTGTGACAGAGAAGTCCAGCTCAGAGCTGGGCAAGGGTCCCCTGGCCACCTTCATCAAGAGAAAGGTACTACTCATGGGGTAGGTGTGGGGTGGGAACCGCAGAAGAGGGTGGAAATTGGAGGGGTTTCTGCTCAGGCTTCAGATGCCCCTTGTCCCCCAGGTCTGGTCCCTGATCACACTGGCCCGGCGATACCTACAGAAGGGCTACACGACACTGATGCTGCAAGATGGCGACTACTGCTGCTCCTACTTCCTCTGGTTTGAGAATGAGATGGTATGTGGGGCCAGGAAAGGGCTGAGCCCCTCTTTCCCTGGGGCAGGGAGCAGGGCTGTAGACACAGCCAGCTCTGACTCCTCAGTAGTTCCATCCCAGCTCCTGCCCTCTGCTGTCATTTCTCCCCAGGGCTACAAGCTGGAGGTGATGGAGGTACCAGTTCTGTCTGACGATTCTGCTCCCATTGGGATGCTGGCAGGGGACTACTACAGGTGAGCAGTTTGCCAGCCCTGTGGTTTGGCACCAGGGCTCGAAGCTCTGATGGCACAGGGGTCCCTGTGAGTGATGGCAGGATGTCACTGCAGGGTGGTACCAGTTGTGGTGTCACTGGGGTTGCACCAGCCCATCTCCCCGGGCTGGTGCCATGGTTTTGCTGTGTCCTTGCAAAGTACTTTATAGAAGGAAGGTGGTTAGAAAGGGGTTTCCTGTGTGCACTGTACCTGCCAAGGCCCCTGTCTTCTCCTCCCCAGGAAGTTGCTGCGTTATTACAGCAAGAACCACCAGGCAGAGGTAGTGAAGTGCTACGAGCTGCTGACTGTGCACCTGGGCATCATCCCCTCTGAGCTCATGGTCCAGCAGGCCTGCGACTTGGCCCGGCGCCTCTGGGAGCCATCCCGCATCCCTCTGCTCTGAGCTGCCTCCAGCCACCTTGGGGCCAGGATTAAAGTGGGTGTGTGGGTGTTCCCAGAGCCTGGGTTGCTTTCTCAGTATCTGTGTGCCATGCCATGGATTGTGCCTGCAGGCAGCAACTGGCAACTTTCCCATCCTCCAGCCTGGCCATCCTCCAGGGCTGGCATTGTCTCCTTTCCTGCTCCCCATGCTGCCACCCAGCAGCCAATGGGGACAGGCAGAGAGCGGGGCCGGGAGGTTGTTTACAAATCACTGTCTTGCTGAAAAGTGCATTTCCAGAGCAGGATTTATAATGTTAGCTTGGCATTACTGCCAGGCTTTGGCCAGAGATCAAGATAGTGTAGCCAAACCTGAGTGGAGCAATGGTCTAGGGTGCATCTCTCTTCCCCCTGACCCTGAAATGTGGGGTGCAGGGCCCTCAGAGGTTTGGCAGGCTCTGGGGAGGTGCAGCCCATCCTGCACCCCCTTCCCTGCACTCAGGCTTCCAGGCACCAGTTAGCCACAGCTCTGAGCTTAGCTGGGAGCAGCAAGTAAATCCTGAGGCAGCTTATGTGTTTCCCAGGCACGTCTGGGCTCAGTGCACGTCCAAACCTCAAGTACAGCTGGGAATGGGGCCAGCCCCAAGGAACTCATGCAGCCGCTGCCCCTTGTTGCTCCCGTGCCACTTGCTGGAGCTGGGGACGGCGATTCAGGGAGCACTGGACCATGACAGGGCCTTTGCCCCATCGTGCTGAGCCGGAATTTGCCCTGCTGAGCAATAGTGCTGGATTCAGAGCCAAGCTCATCCCCAAGCTGCCCCTTTTCCTGCTGCTTTCGGGGCTTGCCTGCTCACGGGGGGGGGGGAGGGGGGGGGCCCCCCAACTCCCTCTGTCCTACCGTGCTTGGTCCATCACCCCAGCCACGTGCCTCTGGATCATCCCTGGAGCAGAAGAGGAGCTGGGGCACGGGGGCGCTCAGGCCCCCGCCTGCCTGCTCAGCACATTCCCGGAGTACAGGCTGGGGAGCTCCTGGCACTCTGCTGAGCCCCAGGCAGGATCTGTCGCCTTCTCAGCACTGGGGTTTGTCTCCGGCCCCGCTGTAAGCCCCCAGCAAAACTGTGCCATGGTCAGCACCTCGCTGGGGACAGCCCCAGCGGGGCAGCGCTCGGCGGGTCCCCCTGTCCTGACCAGCCTCCCCGCCTCTTCTAGGCGTTCCCTGCCCTGACCCCCCCGTCTCATCCCTGTGCCCGGAAGCCCTGGGAAAAGTTCCGCCGTGAAAGCAAAGTCCAGGCTGCTGGACGCAGGGCAGCCGTGGCCAGGCGCTGTGGGGCGATGGCAGCTGGGCTCCCGGGAAGACTGAGCCTGGTCTGCTCTTCCCGCTGGCTGCAGGGCTGGCATCTGTCCCTGGGGCCGTCAGGAGCGCGTTTGGCCCATGCCGGGGCTGCAGCCCGGCTGCAGCGGGAATATGACGCGGTGGTGATCGGGGCAGGTAACAGAGCAAGGGAGCAAGAGTCGAGCTGAGGGGAGCCAGCGGGGGCCCCCATCTGCCCTCCCCCCAGGGCATGTAGCAGAGGAGCAGCCAGGTGGGGACCACAGTAGTGCTGGATGCATTGCAAACCCCCAGGCTGCTCCTCATGCCGGGGAGGACGCAGGGGTCTGGCACAAGCTGCAGCCCCCCAGCATGCAGAGCACTGTTGGAGCATCTGCTTTGAGTACTTCTGTCCGCCTTTGCTCCACCATTAGGGCCAGGGCTGTAGGGCCGGGGGAGGAGGCTCCTTGTCACCCGTATCCCTGTGTCCAGAGCCTGTTATTGGGCTGGCTGTGACAGTCCCATGCCCCAGGCATTGCAGGGTGCCCTGTGCTGTGGGCCCATCACTGACACTGGACTCTGTTCACCTCCCTCTCTTCTTGCAGGGCACAACGGGCTGGTGGCAGTGAGTACCAAGAGTGGCATTCTGCTTCTCCTCTATCCACAGGGGACAGCAGGGGACTGGGAAGGGTCAGCGCTGTGGGCAAGGGAGGGCTTTGGTGGCAGTGTCCATGGGGCTGGGGCTCCCACAGGCCCTCCCTAGTGAGGGGGGCACCACGTGCAAGAGGGTGCTCAGGTTGACAATGAGATCCCGGCTGGAGGGATGGGCAGTGCGTGCCGTGCTCCCCACAGGCTGCCTACCTGCAGCGGGCAGGGCTGCGCACGGCTGTGCTGGAGAAGCGTCATGTGCTGGGCGGCGCGGCCGTCACGGAGGAGATCGTGCCAGGTATCCCCCCGTTCCCCTTGTCCCCCTGGCCAGCCCCGGTGGCAGACATCCCCCACCACCCCACATCCTCCAGGGTTCAAGTTCTCCCGGGCATCATATCTGCTCAGCCTGCTGCGACCACAAATCTATGCTGATCTGGAGCTGCAGGTACTGGCACCCACCCTTTGCTGGGCTGCTGGCAACTCCCACCATGCAAGCAGGGGGACCCTGCTGCCAGGCTGTCCCTGCAGTGGGGACATCCCTGTCTTGCAGCGGCACGGTCTGAGGGTGTTCCCACGGGACCCCTACTCCTTTACCCCACTGCTGGAGGACAGGAGCCCTCCTCGCTCCCTTCTGCTGGGACATGACATGGCTCAAACTCAGCAGCAGATTGCTCAGTTCTCCCAGAAGGATGCGCAGGTACCATCAGAGACATGCACCTGGCACAGCAAAACCCATGAGGGGCTGCCCTGCCCCTGGAGTGGCAGGGATGCTCCTGGGTGAGTTATCCATTGCACCCACCATGGTGCAGTCCTTGTTGTCCCCCCTCTGTCCCCTTCCAGGCTTACCCTGAGTATGAGGCATTCATGGGGCACATGGTGTTGGCCCTTGACCCATTGCTGGATGCCCCTCCAGTGGATACAGCTGCCCTGGGGAAGGGTTCCATGCTCCAGCAGCTCAGGAACCTACAAACCCTGAAGCCCTTGCTGCAGGCAGGTACATCTGGGATGCCAGGGAACTCCAATAGCAAGGGGTGTTTGCCAGCGCCTGGGGTGGGCAATGCAGAGCCTCCTCAGGAGCCCCACCTGGACTGGCAGGCTCTGGTAGCCTTGCTCACCTTGGTCTTGACCTCCAAACCCAGCTGGGCACCAGTAGCCAGCCCTGGCGCAGCCATGCAGGTCTCACACCACCTCTCTACCCCAGGGCTGGCACTGGGGCGGCAGCTGCCCCGCTACTATGAGGTACTCACAGCCCCCATCTCCAAGGTGCGTGCTGGCAGTGGTGGGGTGGAAACACCCACTTCCTCTCCTCCTGCCTGTCAGGGTGCTGTGGCAACTCCCCACCCCAAGCCTGGTGTGCTCTCTTTCTCCTGGGCCAGATCCTGGATCAGTGGTTTGAGTCAGAACCCCTGAAAGCAACTCTGGCTACTGATGCGGTGATTGGAGCCATGGCCAGCCCACACACCCCCGGCAGCGGGTGAGGGTCCCTTCCCCCTGGGGCTCATGCCTGCACTGTCCCCCCATGCCATGCTCTGTGCTTGGCTCTGCTGCACCCCGGTACCACAAGCCCTGCCCCCCTGCCTCTCCCTCCCACTGCCTGCTCAACTTAGCCAGGGTGCCTCAGGGGCTGGTGCTGGGCAAGGGGCTGCCCCCAACCCTGCCATATGGCGCTCCTGAGTGGCCCCCACCTATCCCTTTGCTGTCTGGACACCTCTGTCCCCGGGTTCGGCTGAGTCCTGGCTGGTGCGTGCTCCCTGTTGTAATTGAGTTGACATCCCATGAGCTGGCATGGTCCCGCCTGTGGGGGCTGTGGCACCGTCCTCACTGCCCATGCAGGGGACAGACCCATCCCCTCAGCTGGCAGCTAACCTGGGGTCCTGTTACCACAGGTACGTGCTGTTGCACCATGTCATGGGTGAGCTGGAGGGACGGCGGGGGGCCTGGGGCTACGTGGCAGGTGGGATGGGAGCCCTGTCCCAAGCCATCGCCCACGCAGCGACTGCCCGGGGAGCCCACATCTTTGCTGAGAAGGTACGGGGTGTCTGTGAGAGGGGACCTGCCTGGCCACCCCCACAGGCAGCAGGGATGTTCTTGGTAAAGTCTTGTCCCCTACACATGCCCAGGCAGTGTGCCACGTGCTGCTGGGCAGGGACGGGGAGGCACAGGGTGTGGCGCTGCAGGATGGGACAGAGGTGAGGAGCAAACTGGTGCTGTCCAATGCCTCCCCCCAGATCACCTTCCTGGAACTCATTCCTCAGGTACAGAGTGCATGGGGCTGGTGGGGCCTTGGCATGTTGGAATCCCCCATCCACACTGCCCCTCACAGCCAGGCTCTGCACTGGTGTATCCCACCCTAGGAGCAGCTGCCGAAGGATTTTGTCCAGCGGATCCGGCAGGTTGACACATGCTCCCCTGTCACCAAGATCAATGGTAGGTACCAGCAAGGACACTTCCGCTGCCATCCCTGCTGGAGGAACACTGCTGTCAGGCTCAGCAAGAGGCTGCACCCCATTTCCTCCATCTCCCCATCCCATGCCCAGTGGCGGTGGATCGGCTGCCCAGCTTCCTGGCTGCCCCCAATGCCCACAATGGCCAGCCCCTGCCCCACCACCAGTGCTCCATACATCTCAACTGCGAGGGCACCCAGCTCCTGCACCAGGCATTCACTGAGGCCACCCATGGGCACCCCTCCAGCAGGTAGGAGCCTGTACTGGCATGCCTTGGTGTGCTGGGGATGGGAGAGGACAGTCATGGCAGTGGGTGCTGGGCGAAGAGGTGTGGAGTGGCTGGGTGCCCCTCTGCCTGCGCAGCTGGTGTACTGCTCCCCCAGGCCCATGATCGAGCTCTGCATTCCCTCAGCGCTGGACCCAGGGCTGGCCCCGCCGGGCTGCCACGTCGTGTCCCTCTTCACGCAGTACACCCCGTCCGTGCTGGCAGGCGGTCGGTCCTGGGACGAGCAGGCCAGAAATGCATATGCAGACACGGGTACGTAATGCACACACAGACCCCGCTAACACCCGTGGGCAGAGCTGCCCTGGAGCTGCACAGGAGCTCGCTACCATGTCCCCCCGGGCCGCCCACCAGTAGTCCCTTCATCTTTCTCTAGTGTTTGACTGCATCGAAGACTATGCCCCAGGGTTCAAGGCATCCGTCATTGGCAGGGACATCCTGACGCCACCAGACCTGGAGAGGATCTTCGGGCTGCCTGGTGGAGTGAGTACCACACATGTCAACTCTGAGTATCGCGCTGGTGCCAGTGCTAGTGGGCACACAGGCCTGGGCCAGGCACAGCCAGCTCACACAGAGCTCTGTTGGCAGAACATCTTCCATGGAGGGATGTCTCTGGACCAGCTGTACTTTGCCCGGCCAGCACCATCCTACTCTGGCTACCGGTCCCCAATTCCTGGCCTGTACCTGTGTGGAAGTGGAGCCCACCCTGGTGAGCAGAGCTGGGAGCTAGGACCCTCCTGGGGGCCTGCAGAAGAAAGGAAAGGGCACGTGAGAGGTGCACCACCATTCCCCATTTCTGCTTTCTTGCAGGAGGAGGAGTGATGGGAGCAGCAGGACGCAATGCTGCGCAGGTGGCTATTAAGGATTTCAGGCACCTCTGATGAGATTGGTGACACTGACTTCACCCAACACAGGGTTGCGACGGCAGCAAGCCCTACTGATCCCATGCAGAGCCCTCCCCATCCCCAGCTTGCTTCCCCAGCACCTCAGGGCAGCTCAGCTCCCAGCTGCTGTGCTCCCAGCTGCTACCGTCACCTTGGACAGGTGGCTGCTCGCAGCCTGCCACAACCCAGCCTTTCCCCAGTGGCTCCTGGACCCTGCATGACTGTGGCAAGCCTCACTCAGCCCCTGCCTGTGCCCATGGAAATAAACCCTGGCCCAGGCTCTGTCATGAGCACTCTCATTGTGTTTTTTGAGCAATTCATGCAGCTCCCACTGTGCCATCCACACTTGCTGGTGATGCAGCCCTGGGGGAGCTGTCAGAGAGGACAGGCACATTTCAGAGTAGTGAACAGGGACAAACAGCCCCTCAACTCTCTCCTCTGCTCATTGATGCAGGCTCAGGTGCATGCAGGGCTGTTTGTACGGAGCTCCCCAGATCCAGGCAGGTCTGGGCCATCCTTAAGGGGCTTAGAACAAGCAGGGAGCCAGGGAGCTGCCTGGAAACTGCTTTGGTACCTGGAGTCCCCAGCTGTCCTCAGTGCCCCGGCTCTTTGTGGCTGTGTGTACAGCAGACACGTGTCCAGCGGCTCAGAAACCACAGCAGCCAGGACTGGCAGCTGCTCCCTCGTGCCTCACACATGCTCCTATTCCCGACGGTAGCTGCCCGCACGTGTTCTGGCCCCGTCCCTCCATCCCCAGGGCAGATGTTCCGTGCTGGCCACTCCTCAGCCACAGCAGGCCCGGGGTGTGCCCATCACCCGGGCTGCTGCCGGGAGCCGCTGGCTGCAGATTACAGAGCTCGCATCCTCTCCCTGCCCTCTTCCTCCCCCAGACAATGCTCCCGATTCAGCCGCCCGCCTCGCCTCCTGCCGGGCCCTAAATACGGTGCTGACAGGGTGAGCTGCTGCACCTGAGCTGGCTGAATCAATATTGACCGGCCAGGAATAGTCCCGCAGCCCTCTGAGAATAGCCCCGCACGCCCGCCCGCCGCCCACAGCTTCCCGCGCACGGGGCTGCCCTGCTGCCGGCCGCGTATTTTTAGCTGCTGCCCTTGCTGGCTGCCCGGGGCTGCAGGTGCTGGCACCCACTGAGCCCCGAGGGAGGTGAGGAGCTCATTGGCTGACTCCTCAGGGCAAAGGGGGACTCCTCCAGCCTGCCACGATCACATGAGCAGCAGGACACTGCTGCGAGATGAGGCTGGCAGGTCCCAAATGTGGGAGAGCCCACTAGCCCCCTCACTTCTCTCTTCTTACTGTGCCCAGGAGCAGAGGCAGAGCTGGGAGCGGGACCCAGCACCCGCCTGCCCTGCACCCCTGCCAGCATCTGCCGGGGGAGGAGTTCGGGGGAAGCTCCTGGCCTCACACTTAAGCAATTGAGCTTCAAAACGGCAAGACGAATGAGTCACGGGCTCCACTGCTGGCCCCAACCCTGCTCTTCCCCAGGGCTTTCCGTGGCCCCCACTCTGGGGCTGGCCAGGGACCCATATCGCAGCAGAGGCTTCGGGACATGCCCTGATCCCGGCCAAGGCAGAGGGCTGGGGTGAGGGTCCCCTGCGAGGGGGTCCCAGCGTTGTGCATCCCTGCACACCCAGAGGTGCTGGAGGCCCTTGCGAGACGTGGCGATGAGCTCACGGGCTATTCCCGGCCGTGTTGATCCTGGCTCCTCCCGGCAGGATCCGGCTGCTTTGACTCCAAACAAACAGCCCGGTGGCCACCGGCACATTCCTGGCCGGTCCCTGGGCACGGCCAGGGCACTGGGCTTCCTGTTTATCCCCATCCCACGGCGGGGCACGGCGGGCGTGTGGGCAGCAGGGTGCCCCGGGGACTGGCGGCACCCCAAGCCGGAGGTTGCTCCCGGGGCAAGTCGGAGGGGGCGTCCCCAGTCTCCACGTCCCACGGAGCGGGGTTACGCCTGAGGACCCTCAGCCAGCCTGGTTCAGGGATGGTGCAGGTGATGCCCCAAGTCCTGTGGGAACTGGGCTTACGGTACCATCCCATAGCCTGCCGTGGTCTCTGAGCCCCCCGAGTCCTGGCCCTTCTGCAGCACCTCCAGGCATCCTATGCCTGTGTACCCACCTGAACCATTCCGTAAGTAGGAAGGTGCAAGGAGTGTCCCTAGCATAGCAGTTCGTCATCTCCAGAAAGTCCATGCTCTGCCTGGCTGGGCGACAGCCCAGTGGGGGGAGCATCCCTGACCGGGGACGCTGGCACTCGGGGGAGGTCCAGCCTCGCGGCAGGTAGGGACTGTGCGGGGTAGCTCAGATCCCGCTGGCTGGGGGAAGGACAGGCTTTGGGGCAGGAACAGGTTTGCCCCAGTGTGCAGTGAGGCAGAGTAGGGCCGGGGGTGTGCACGGAGCAGGGCTGGGCTCCAGACCAGAGGCGGGGAGGCGGGGGGCCCCCCCGGGTCGGCCCACCCCGCCGCACCATAAAAGCGGCTGCAGGCGGTGGCCGGCGGGAGGCAGGAGCTGCGGGAGCTACTGCCGCGGGCGCTACCGCCGCGTCCCCTGGCCATCACCGTGTCCCTCGCCACCGCCTGCCCCGCAGCGCTGCCGGTTCGCCACCGCCATCCCTTGTCAGGGTGAGTACCCGGGGTGGCCCCGGGAGGGGAGATCTAGGCAGCTGGAGGGGGGTCAGCAATCCCACCGGTGCTCTGAATGAGGATGCAGGGGAAGGCGTGAGGTGACGGGGACTGGGCTGTGTGCAGGATGGGGACGAATCCCTGGTGTTCGGTAAAGAATCCAGGTAGAGGAAAAAAGGGGGCTCTGTGGGGCCCCCACCCATGTCCCAAAGCATGGGGCAGACAGGAAGCAACAAGAGCACAGGGCAATGTTCGTGGGGCTGCCCATGGCTGTCGGTGCCTGGAAGGGCTGTGTCAGAGCTGGGTGACCTGGTGCAGGGCTGGGGTACGCCTGTGAGTAAGGCAGGGACTAGCCCATGCATCTCCCACAGCATAAGGACCCGAACGTCACCACCGTGTTGAGAGGCCATGATATCCCTCCACCATTGCCCAGCTCCTGGGGCACAGGGGGCTGCAGCTGCACCCTCACTCTGCGTTGGTCCCCAAGGGCTCATTGTTGCACTGTTCTCCAGGCATCCCACCCACAGAACCACGATGGTGATGCCAACTGGCGCAAATCACGTCCTGCTGGTGCTGCTGCTGTGCTGGGTTGCCCCCAGCAGGGAGGAGCTGGCCCCGGTGCAGCTGCGGCTGGGGGGACCACGGGGACCAGCCGGAGAGGGCCGGCTGGAGGTGCTGTACCAGGGGCGCTGGGGCACCGTGTGCGATGACGGCTTCGACTTCCACGCGGCCACCGTCGCCTGCCGACAGCTGGGTTACACCGCAGCCATCACCTGGACCCATAGTGCCACCTACGGCCAAGGGGAAGGTAGGGGGCAGGGGGTTCTGACGAGGGCAGTGTGCTTCCCGCTGGCTGTGGGCGCCTGCCCACGGGGCTGTGGGTGCAGACAGCTTGCGGGACACACTGGATGGGGCCTGTGATGCTGTGTCCCCAGGCCCCATCTGGCTTGACAACGTGCGGTGTGGGGGCAGCGAGGGCTCCCTGGCAGAGTGTGTCCACAATGGCTGGGGCATCAGTGACTGCCACCATGGCGAGGATGCTGGTGTGGTGTGCTCAGGACAGCGCCTGCCTGGCAACTCCTCCCAGGCTACCACCTCTGGTCACCTGGGAGAGGTGAGTGGGGGCCCGTGGCATTCCCCTGTGCCCAGCAGGGTACACCAGGACAACTGGAGCAGGTCCCTCTAACCCTTCTCCTGGCCCCTTTTCTGAACACCCTGCCCTTGATGCTGGAGCCCTGTGCTCACCCCATGCCCATTGTGCAGGTGTCGGGGCTCACCCTGGAGGAGGTGCGGCTCAAGCCCATTCTGGCACGGGCCAAGCTGAGCATGCCAGTGATGGAGGGTGCTGTGGAGGTGAAGCACAATGGGCGCTGGAGGCAGATGTGCGATGCCAACTGGACCAGGAACAACAGCCGTGTGGTCTGTGGGATGCTGGGCTTCCCCCGGGAGAAGCACATCAACACCAGCTTCTACCGGTAGGGATGCAGGAGACACGCACTGCACCTGGGCATGTGGGGCAGGTGCCTGGCTGGGGACACTGTGGGGACAAGAGACTGGAGGAGTGGTCAGAGAAGGGCTGCACAGATGGGTGGGTGTGTAAGGTGCCAGTATGGCCTTTGACAAGGGTCAGAGTTGGGCTCCGCAGCATCCAGAGGTCTGTGGGGATGGTCACCATCATGACTGGCAAAATGTGAGAGAAAGGAGAGGAAAGACAAGTGTCCCTTGGTCCCTCCCAGCCCGACTCAGCCTGGGGCTATAAATACAGCCCATAATGAGCCCCTACCGGTGCCAGGAGTCACACAGTCCCACTGGGACACATGGTACAGACAGGCTTGGCACAGTAATTGCCAGTGGGGAGAGAACATGACGTGCTGTGGGGTCTCCATCTCCTGCCGGGAAGGGCAGAAATGGGACGTGGAGTTCAGTCGTGCAGTGTCAGTGTGCTCCCTCACCTCCTGGCTTTGTACACCCACAGAAAGCTCTGGAACAGGAAGCTGAAGGACCCCAGCTCCAGGTAGGACTCAGCACTGGGCATGGTGGGCAGGGCACCTTGGGTGGGCACCCAGCATGAGCATTGGGTGGAGGAAAGTCTCTGGCACCCGAGCTGACCCTGGCCCTGCTCCTCTCCCTCGGCAGCCTGAAGACCCTCAGCCAGAAGAACAATTTCTGGGTACACAAGGTGCGGTGTCAGGGCTCAGAGCCCCACCTGGCCCGCTGCCCTATGCAGGTGGCCCCACCAGCCCCACACCAGCACGCCTGCCCCCACGGCATGCACGCCATTGTCAGCTGTCTCCCTGGCCCTGCCTTTCAGAAGGGCACAGGCAAGGGCAAGAACAAGACCACCCCAGGAAAGGTGAGCTCTTGCAGAGTTCCACACCCTCTCCCATGGATAGAGAGCCCCAGAGCTGAGCAGCACTCAGCCACCCCATTTGCACTTGAGGAGGGGGGTGGCTGCATCCTGGGGTGGCTCACTGGCTGCTCCCTATGCCCAGGTGCTCCCAGTGAGGCTGCGAGCAGGCACCCATGTTGGCGAGGGCCGGGTGGAGGTGCTACGCCACGGGCAGTGGGGCACCGTGTGTGACAAGCAGTGGGACCTGGCTGCAGCCAGCGTGGTGTGCCGGCAGCTGGGCTATGGGACAGCGAAGCAGGCCCTGGTGGGAGCCCGGATGGGACAAGGTGAGGCAGTGTTACAGCATGGACTTGGGAAACCTCTGGGCTTGGAGGGGTATGATGGGGAAATCAACTGGTTTAACGTGTCCTGCTGAAGAATCCTGGGATGTTCAGGCAGCTCCAGCCTGCCCTGGGATGAGGCTCCCCTGTCTGCTCCTGCCATGGGAAGCCCCATAGAGAATGCTCAGACCAGGGGAACGAAGATGAGGGTCCTGCTCCAGGATGGGCATGGAGCAGGGAGCACTGACCCTTCCTGTTCTTTAGGTCTGGGGCCCATCCATATGAGCAATGTACAGTGCACTGGCTATGAGCACTCCCTGGGTGAGTGTCGCTTCCAGGATGCCGAGCAGAGTGGGTGTCGGCACGAGGCTGACGCTGCTGTCCGCTGCCACATGCCCCACATGGACTTCAAGAGCCAGGTGAGCCCTTGCCTCCTTCCCAGAGCCTGTTGAACCCCAGGCCATTGCACAGTCCCTGCTCCCCAAGCTCTGTGCCCAGTGTGGATGCTCAGAGCAGCCCTGGGGTGACCCTGGGGATAGGGGGACACAGAGCAGCACCCTGATGAGGTTCTGCAGGATGATCTGGTGGCAAAAGTGGTCTTATAGGGAGGAAAGGAGGAAGAGGAAGGTGAGGGAGATGTTCAGCTGGATGTGTGGGGCTGCTTGTCCCATAGCAGCGCTGGGTGGGAGAGCTGAGGTTCTGCGCCACATCCCAGCTCAGCCCCTCTCTGCCAACAGGTGCGGCTGGCCGGGGGCCGCAACCCCGAGGAAGGCGTGGTGGAGGTGCTGGTGCCAGTGCAGGGGCGGCTGCAATGGGGTGCAGTGTGCGGTGCACAGTGGGGCCTGAACGAGGCCATGGTGGTCTGCAGGCAGCTGGGGCTGGGCTTTGCCAGCCATGCCCTCCAGGTGAGTGGGGTACCAGCCTGGGGCAGGGACTGCAGGGGTCCTGCAGGGTGGATAGCGTGGGCATGGCTTGGCCAGGGGCTCTGGGATGGGACGGTGGGGGGACAAATCCTGGTGGCAGTGTTAGGGCAGGAGAAGAGGCAGGGAAGGCAGGTGGGTGCTGGCAGGGGCTGCAAGGACTGGTGCAAGCACTGTGCTCCTCCCCTGTTCAGGAGACGTGGTACTGGGCGGGCAGCCCCGATGCCAGCCGGGTTGTGATGAGCGGGGTGCGCTGTGCCGGCACTGAGCTGGCCCTCCAGCAGTGCCAGCGCCATGGCCCTGTCCACTGCCCCAGCGGCGGGGGACGCTTCTCAGCAGGGGTCACCTGCACTGCCCGTGAGTAGCAGGAGCCCATGGGGTACTGCTGGGAGGGGGGACCCCCCTTCTCCTGTAGGAGAGTAGGGGGTGCTATGCGTGGGGATCACCTTCTCAATCCCTGCTGATCCTCTCCATGCCAGATGCCCCAGACCTGGTGATGAATGCCCAGCTGGTGCAGGAGACAGCCTACCTGGAGGACCGGCCCCTGGGGCTGCTGTACTGTGCCCATGAGGAGCGCTGTCTCTCCCGCTCTGCTGACAACATGCAGTGGCCCTATGGCCACCGCCGCCTCCTTCGTTTCTCCTCCCAGATCCACAACCTGGGAAGAGCCGATTTCCGGCCCAGGATGGGGCGACACGCCTGGACTTGGCACCAGTGCCACCGGTGAGTGGTCCATAGGCAGGGGATGGCAGGGAGCTGCCCCCTCCTGGGGCCAGGCAGGGCATGGTGGCACCCGTCCCCAAGAGGCTGTCCCACCCGGGGTAATTAACAGCGTCTGAGGCAGCACTGTCATTACGGCTTTATTTGGCTTCAGGGTTGTAATTTGCTGGGTCCCTGGGTGCTGCCCTGCCAGAAGTTGTGCCGGGGTTGCCTGGGCCAGCCACGTGCTCCCTGGCCAGGCACCAGTCCTGTGCTCAGCCCTTGTCCCCACAGACACTTCCACAGCATCGAGGTCTTCACCCACTATGATCTGCTGACACTGAACGGCTCCAAGGTGGCCGAGGGGCACAAGGCCAGCTTTTGCCTGGAAGACACCAACTGCCCCGAAGGTAGGTGCTGGCTGCAGAGCTGACAGTGGCCCCCCATTCTGCTCCACAAAGGGGCTCTGTGCCTCCCTCACTCCCCCTCCTTCCTGCAGGTCTGCAGCGACGCTTTGCCTGTGCCAACTTTGGGGAGCAGGGGGTGAGTGTGGGGTGCTGGGACACCTACCGCCATGACATCGACTGCCAGTGGATTGACATCACTGATGTGCCACCAGGCAGCTACACCTTCCAGGTAAGGGGATGGAGGGGTGGGGGACACCAAGCTACTACACCTCAGGGCTGGGGTTCCCCTCCATGAGCACCACGGCATCCCTCACCCTGCACATCAGGGTGCTGTTCTGCACCCTGCTGTGCATGCCACAGCCCTGCCTGGCCAGGGCATAGCAGAGGTGCCCCCAGCCCTGCCCCTTGCCCTCCCCAGGTGGTCGTGAACCCCAAGCATGAGGTGGCTGAGTCAGACTTCTCCAACAACGTGATGCGGTGCCAGTGCAAGTATGATGGGCAGCGAGTCTGGATGCACGGCTGCCACACAAGTAAGGAGGGAGCATTGGGGGTATGGCGGGCAGCGTGGGGGAAGTGATGGGGCTGGGGGTGCCACAGGTTTCTTGTGCCCCTGCACGCCCACCCACCCCTAACATTGCTCTCCCCAGGTGATGCTTATGGTGCCGATGTGGTGAGCGATCTGGAGAGACGGGAGCGCCTGGCCAACAACCTCGTGTGACCGCTTGGCACGGGCATGGTCCCAGCAGCGCCACCGGACAGTCCGACTCCCGTGCCCCAGCCCCTGTGCCCTGGCAGCACCGGACTGAGCTCAGGGACTTGCAGACTTTTGTATTTATTGATGCTGCTGCAGAGGATGGAGATGAGCGCCAGGGCCGGTGGGGAGCGCCTGGGGGTGCCAAGTCCCGTGCTGCCAGCAGGACTTGCAAGAGAGGCCCAAGTACCGCAGCAGCCCTCACCTCCACAGCCCCAGGGCCCCCCAGGACAACTACCTCAGCCTGCCCAGCCCCCCATTCTCCAGCAGACTCAGGACAGTCCCCGGCCACCCATGCACCAGTCCTGTCTTCAATAAAGATTCCGTGAGATCGGAGCAGGGCGCTGTGCTGTGGGAGAGGGGGTACTCCCTTATCAATCCCACCATCACCTCCTTCCCCTGCGCTCTTTCCCACTACAATCACAAAGGCAGTCCCCAGCTGGGAACAACTTGGTCTAGGCAATGTCTCCCCAGCTGGGCAGTGTCCCCCCTGTGCCACCCAGGGCCACCAGCTCCCGGCTGTCTGCATGCGGCTGGCATCAAGGAGCTCTGGCTTGCCGTCAGTGGTCCCCGTGGGCCAGGGGACCCTGGCCCTGAACTGGCTAACCCTGTGCATGCAAAAAGACAGTGCTCTGTGGCAGAATGGGCTGGCAGCCAGCCCACCAGCCACTGTGTCTGCAGCTGACATGCTGGGCTTTCCCAGGCTCTCCTGGCAGCTTCCCAGACATAGGAGCAGTGGTAGGGCCACTCTGTCCCTCAAAGTCCTTGCTCCTCAGCACAGGGTGAGGACACAGGGTACACCGTGCCCTTGCTCTCTGTTTCTTACCTCCCATGGTTTCTATCCTTTTTCTTACAACAGGAAATAAAAGGGAATGTCACCAACACACTCTGTACTGTCTGTTCCCCAGATTGCCAGCCATGGGGCAGTGCCACCCCTCTCCTTGCACACCTCTGTCCATTCCTGCCTCACTGGCAGGCACCAGCCCAGGGCAGGGAGCTGTCAGCACCCACGCTGGCCCAGGACAAGTCAGGCTGCACCCACGTGATGGTTCCTGCACGTGGAGTTGCTGCTGGGAACGGCGATGGTGCACTGGGGGGGCCCGAGGCCAGAGACCGTGGCAAGGCACGTGCTGGTGGAGGCTCACTCGGCCAGGCTCGGGGTTTGAGGGATGCCGGATGGTGGGGAAGATGTTTTCCACATGAGAGCAGCTTTGCGCCCTGAAATTTCCACTGGCCAAGCCACGAGCATCCGGGAATGGCAGCCGAGACGGCTCCCAGCTGGCAGCGCTGCCGGATGGTGCAGGGGCAGGCAGCCACCACCACGGGGTCATGACCAGCTCCACTGCTGCCGAGCTGGGGGACAGCCAGGGGACACAGGGCAGCCACATGAGCTCTTCAGCGACCAAAACCATGCAAACTGCTGGCAGTGGTGGCAGAAAAGCATCATCCGCATCCTCGCCTCCTGTGAAAGGCTCCAAAACCTCAGAGTCTGCAGAGCTACAGGGTGGGAGCACTGGTACACACAGGGCTGTTTTTCAGGTGCTGAGGGATGATGCAAAGCAGAGGAGGCAAAGGCAGGTCCCAGCCGCCAGCCTCCGCCCGGGGGCAGGGCAGGAAGCCCCCAGCCCGCCACGGCCGGCAGCGTGGCCACATCACAGCCCCGTGTGGGGCCGGGAACACGGCCCTGCCCATGCTCTGACAAGGGCCCTGCTGTTCAGGGCTGCAGCTGCTCCGCGGAAGTAAACAGGGTCCCTGCCAGCACATTCCTGCCTGCCGTCCTGCCCGATCCCTCCTGCCTGCACATCCCCCACAACCGCTGGGGACACCCAGCACCTGGGAGGGGTGGACATCCCCACAGCGGTGCAGACCATGCGCAGCTGTCCCCGGCACACACACCGTCCTCCGAAGGGAGGTGGAAGGGAACGGGGAGCCACCACCGAGGCAAGCAAATAAAATAAATGGCATTTATTAGCAAAATAGAGGACAGAAACTCTCACTCACACGGCCCTGCCAGGTGGCCAGGGCCGCCCCGCACAGGCCCCCATGCTCTCTGCTGAGCTCTGTGCATCCTGCTGTTGCTCCTGCTGTGGCTGGTAGCCTTGGGGGTTCTGCCCTGGGCAGGGTGGGCAGAGCTGTCTGACAGCAACAGCATCCCCACAGCACCAACCAGCCCGCATGCTGCTCAGCCCTTTCGGTGAAGCAGCCCAGTGCTTTTGGACGCAGTGCAGAATCCGTCCCAGCTCTGAGACGCAGAGTGCTCTGCCCGCCCACAGAGAGGAATGTGGGCTGAAAGTGCAGCCTCCTGGCTCAGTCCCGGCCCTCCCAGGCATCCTCCCGCTGCTTGTTCTCCAGGCGCTTCCTCTCTGCAGAGACAAGAGGGTCAATGCCACATCCCTATCATCCCACCTCCCTGTGGAGGTGGCTGGGGTCCACCCTGGTGCAGCGGCCTCCCCCCCACCCTGTGAGAAGGAGTATGCATGAAGAAAGCCCTGCCATACTGCAGCCCCTCCAGGCATCCAAAACTCACCCTGAGCTTCTTGCAGCTTCCTCCGCTCAGCGTCTCGCTGGGCTGGTGTCTGGTTGCTCCGTACCCCGAGGGCACCAATCACCAGCCGCCTGGCCAGGACAGCTGATGTTTCAGGGCGCTCCTTGGCCGGCTGCAGGTATTCTGTGAAGATGGGGGACATCAGTGGGGCATTCTGGGAGGGACAGGGCAGCGGGCACAGCTGTGGGGCCGTGCTGGCTGCCCCACCCCTCCCCAATTATGAGGATGATATTGCAGCACAGTCACGAAGGCACAAGCTGGCACAGGGCAGCACCACTCACCAGCATATGCCCTGGCTTTGGCTTTAGAGGCACGGGTGCCTTGGGAGAGTGGGCGCGTCTTCACCATCAGGTGCTTGGTGCTGAGGGCATCGCGTGCTGCAGGAAGAGAGCAGCATGTCCACGTGCAGGGCCAGCCCCATGCCCAGGATCTGGCTGCAGGAGAGGGATGCCTCCTCTCTGCCCATCCCCAGCTGAACCAGGAGCAGTACCTGTTATGGGGCTGGAGAAGATGCCCAGGGCGTGCGTATCATCCACCCACTTAATATCAAAGCCTTTTTTCCTGCCAAAGAAAGGGAAGCTCAGCAAGGCATCGGCACCTGATGGGCAGCCGTCTGGAGCAGAGCCCAGGCAGGGAACCCCAGCACTGGGGACAGAGTGCTGGCAGACTCACTGATAGCTGCAGAAGACACGCATCAGGTCCTCAGTGCGGAAATCCGAGGGGAAATCGTAGATCTCGATGACGTGGGGCAGCTCATCATCGCTGATGTCTGGCACAGCAGGTTCAGCCCCATAGTAGTTGAAGCGGGGTGACTGCTGGCTCTCCTGGTGCTTCACACCCCCTGAGAGCTGCAGCAGCAGGACAGGCACAGCACTGAGCAACCCATGCCCACCTGCCCCACAGCAGTTCCCAATCCATAGCAAGTGCTCCCCAGAAACTTGCTCAGAACCCAGCCCAGCATCGCAGATGGATTCATGGCATTGAGAATTAGGAGTTATCAGCCAGGGTTCTCACACCATGCACTTGCTTTTCCCATTACCAGCAGCCCTTCATTTGCCACACTCTGCATCCCCATCATGGACATGGTGGGAATGGCAGGGGTGGAACAGCATGTACACCTCTGAGCACACCACTCCTTCCACAGTGATGTGATGACCTGAAATACATTTGGGGAAGAACAAGGAGCAGGACAGTGACGTCAGAAGGAAATGATGTCTCTCTGCCACATGGAAGCACCAGGCTCAGCGCGCCCTGACTGCAGCACATGCACCAAAGCAGCCCATCAGCACCCCAGATGCCAAGATGAAAAAGACTGAGGAGCACTGAGGAACAAGTTCTGCTGGTTAACCACCTGTGCACCTAAAAATTTATGCTTTGTTTCTCATTTGAATTTGTCTGACTTCACTTTCCAGCCGGCAGTTCTTGTTCTGCCTCTGCTGGATTAAAGAACCCTCAGTCCCTGGTCCCCTCCCTGTCACAGCACTTACTAATGTTAATCAAGTCCCTTCTCAATCTTCTTCTTGATAAAATGGGTTGTGCACCTTTAATACCTCACAGCGGGGCACTTTCTCCAGCCCTAAGAGATGATGGCTGTAGAGCTTTTCTACCTTGCACATTTTTCAACCTTTATTTCAAAACACAGGCAGCAGCCTCCCACTGCCACAACACAGGGGTGCAGCCAGCCCCTATTTCCCTCTGTCTCACAGCATTGCCAGGGCCAGCTGGTCACCCCGCACCACCTTCTGCCCAGTGGGCCACCCTGCATCACTTGCTGAACCCTTGCTTTCCAAACCACACCGTGCCAGTGGCCAAGGGGACTCACTGCCCTGCTTCAGCTGAGACACCAGGGCAGGTGCAGTCCAAAACCACTGACAGCTGCCCTGTTCCCCCTGGAGCGTGGGGCTGGCACAATGCCAGGAAATGGGTACATAACTCAGGCGGGTTCCCACCCTGATCCCCTAAGCGATCATAGCAGAGCACACCATGGCTGCAAGGTTAGAGTCCATAAATCCCAGCTAGCTCAGTCGATAAAAAGTGCTCATTCCGACAATTTTATGGGGAAGATGGATTCATGGCAGGTGAGGGGGTGCTGCCATAGCGGCTGGATGCCAGCGGAGGGTAGAGCTGAGTTATGGAGCTCACGGGACAGGCCAGCACTGCCAGCAGAGCCGCCTGCCCTGCCATCACCCCCGTGCAGGGCGGCACACTCAGGCACCCTGTGCCTGCTCGGGGGAGGCAAGGGAGTCATTCCCAGGCAGGATAAAGCCCTGCGGTGCTGCTTGAGGGAGCAGAGCACTCAGGTAGTGCCAGGCACTGGGAAGATGATTAGAGAGCAGGAGCACAGAGTGCTGGAGCAGTCCTTGACCTTCACAAATCACCAACTGTGGCGGGGCAGGAAGGACAGGAGCCGTCTGGCAGCAGGGCTCAGCCACACAGCAGGCACGGCTCAACAGGTCCCCCGGCACTGCCAGCCCCAGCACGCAGCGTGCCAGCAGCTCCCCAGCCACGGGGCAGGGCAGGGATGGGAGCCATGGTAGAGTCCCCAGCCCTGGCAGGCATCCTGGGGACGGTTCGCTGATGGATGGATAGACAGATGACTGGGAAAATGAAGCCTGTCCATCACATCTCACTGCTCTCTAAAGACACACTCCTGCCAGAGCAGGTCAGAGGGGTCCGTGGCTGCTCACTTATACCACAGCCCTGGGCACGCACACACCGCAGACCCGGCTGTGCCGCATCGCCTGATGGAGAGTCCACAGAGCCTGCAAGGAAATGGTCGCAGTGCTTAATTACTCTGTGTTCAAACTGATTTCTACTCTGAATTTGTCTGGTTTCAGCTTCCAGCCAATGGTGCTCACTGTGGTGTTTTTTTCCTGCTAGATTGAAGAGCCGTCCACTATCAGAAATCTCTCCTCCACAGAACGTCATAAATCTTGCTCTCTGCCAGCTATCTGCATTGCATAAGGATTTGGATACGGGGAAGACGTTACTAATTTTCTTGGTTTTTTTGTTAATTAACAACAGCTCCATCTTCCCAAGAGCCTGCACCCTCCCCAAGCAGCTACCTCCACCTGCCAAGAGTTCAGAGGGCTCAGGAAGCACGAGGCTCCACACGGGAATCTGCAGGGGACAAAGATGGCAACTTTTGATAAATCCCTATTTCTTTTTCACCCATTTTGGGAAGCTTTTTCAGGGTTTGAGCTCCCTGAAGAGCTCAAACTTGTCTCAGAGCTTGTGCATGGGGGAGCCAATACGGATACTCCTTGGAGTGAGAGCCTGTACTGCACAGCACAACCTTGCCCACAGCACCCTATGGCTGCACCATAACAGGGATCCTCCCTGACCTTCCTCCCCCGAGGACAAAGCCATGCCCATGGCAGCAGCCCACAGAAAGCCAATGCCACCTGCACCAGCTGCCTCAGAGCAGCAGTGCTGTCCTCCTAGCACCAGCACTCACCACAACCTCCCATCTGGAATGGCTGAAGGGAGCACAGCCAGGCAAGGATGGGGATACCCAACGCCCTTCCACATCCCCCCAAACGCGAGCCCTGTGTGTCCCACCCACCGTCTCAGCACCACGCCAGGCTCCGAGAGGACACATCAGTGCAAGCATGGCCTTGCAGACAAGGCGGGATCCACGTCCCCCAGTAAGTGTGCTCTTGAGTCAATCTCATCCCTTCACTGACACTGTTAGGAAGGCACCACCCACCACTTCACACCCTGATTCCAGCGGGGGTAGACAGACGCTGGATGTAACCATATTAACACTGTTTGTTTCTTCAGGTACATTAATGTCATTTGGAAAATTACCAGTTTGACACTACTGATTTAAAATGCAATAAGGGATATCCAGCCTTGCTGCAGGAGCTGAGCTTTCCTCGTGAACAGCAGCAGAACGATGAGGGCCCTGGCACTAAGCAGCCAACTGTAGTAAATTCAGCAGCATGTGTGCAGGAGGGAATGGCAATGAGCCACAGCTGATTAAGAAGCCATAGTTTCGAGGAAACATCCTGCTGCTGTTTCAATGGGAGCCCATACATCTCAGCCCATTTCTTTATCACCAGCCCTGGTTTCACGAGAGTGCAGTTGCAGTTTACGGCACTTCAGCAGTTTTACTGGGTGCACTTTATGTACTACAGAGAGACGATCACCCCAGCCTTCACCAGCAACGTGGGATAGGATGGGACAGACGGGGAAAGGTGGAGATCCCAGGTGTTTTGGCACCACAGGGGAAGGCTGGCTCACAGCCAGCTAGGCTGACTATGCCCTGGGTGCAGCCCGCCCACCCCATGCACTCACCCCAGAGAACACAGGAAAAGACAACCCCCACATCCCAGTGGGCACCAGTCCCCATCCCTGCAAATCCCCACAAACACTGGCTTGCAGGAAGTACCTCCTCCAGCAGGCGTGGGTCCAGGCAGTCCCCATCATCGTTGAACAGCACATCCCAGCTCTCCTCGGCACCCGGGCTGGTCTGGCTCAGGGTTTCAGCACTGGCACTGCTCTGTCCTTCCTTTGGAGAGCTGCTGTGGAGACCTTTCTCTTCCTTCTCAGCCTCCTGGTGCTTCTGCAGCGAGCCCATATCCTCATCTGGCCTTGCCAGCTCCTTGGCCCAGGATGCAGGCGAGATCCCCTCCATGCCATGGCACAGCAGCTCTAGGGGCAGTGGGGGCTCACAGCTTTCCAGAGGTGCTCCGTCCCATGGGCTGCTCTCAGCCCCAGCACTGCCATCTCTGCAGGCAGAGGCAGAAGTGCTGCCCGCTTTCTCTACAGCAGACACCAGGTCACCCTCCCCACCGGGATCCCCAGCACCAGCAGTGCTCTCCTCCATCATAGGCAGGAGCTGGGATGGGCTGCCCATGCCCTGCCGTGGAGTGCTGCCCCCTAGGAGTACTGGCACACCGCCCACGCTACCCCCCAACAACACAGGTTCACAGCTGGCTCCTGGTGCACACAAGGTGCTCTCCCCAGGAAGCTCAGCCCTTCCTCCCCACGTCTCCTCTTCCTTCAGTAACCCAGTGGCACAACCCTTGCTCTGCTCTGCCAGGAGAGACCTGTCTTCCTCTCTCTCCTCCTCCCAGGCTTTCAGACCCACCAACCGGGGCACCCTGTCATGGTTGCCCACCCCTTCTGACTCCAGGACAGCCTCTCCCAGGCTTTGGGAGAGGTTCCCAGCTGGATCTGGGGTGCTGTCCCCCAAGTGTTCCAACACGTCACTCAGACCTGTCTGACAAACCAGTGCTGGGCTAGCAGCAGGTGTTGGGCTAGTCGGGTCATCCCCAGGTTCGGGGGTAGCCTTCACAGCCCCAGTCTGGGCACTCGGTGGGGATGGAGGGTCAGGCTCAGTCCTTATCATCCTGTGGCCGTGGCTGAGCTCTCCGGGTCCTTCATGAGATGCTTTATCCTGCCTGTCCCAGGGCTGAGCAACAGCTGGATCTGGGCATGGCTCACACACGCTGGGTGATGCCTCCAGGCTTTCCAGTGCAATGGGGCAGCTGCCTCCCATCCTATGGCTGTGCCTGGCAGAGGCTGTCCGCAGCTCCTTTGGGCCGGAATCCACCTTGTTCTCCCTCCTTGCTGCTCTGCCTGCCTGCGTTCTGGCACGGGGGCTTGGCCTCTGCCCCTCGCCGCTGCCCCAGCCAGCATCCTGCACTAGGCAGTGGTTCTCGGGCTCCCGGCGGCGCCCCACCCGTGCATCGCCTGCCGCCTTTGCCTCTCTCTCCCGCCGCGCTTTGGGCACGTAGAGGGCCATGTCAGGCTTCCTGCGGCGCATCCGGCTGCCCTCCGCCTCCTGCTGCATGGTGCCACCGCTACCTGCAAGGAGAGCACAGCGTCACTGTCCCGCCCACAGCCCAACAGCCCCAGAGCCAAGTGCACAGTGGGCAGCCCCCGCCCAGGTCACTGAGTCGGCGTCCCAGCACCCATCCCTGCTCCCTCAGCAGCTGGCACAGTGATGGATTGTGGAGCCCCAACGCTGCCCCGCAGTAGCGTATCTGCAGACAGGGTTTGGGGCCCGGAGCACCCCACAGCCCTACAGCCTTTGGTGGGGCATATCCAGCTTGGGGGAAGCAGGGAAATCCCAACAGAATCACTGAGGCACCAGACCCATTCCAGCAGCTGCTACCTGGGACCCTCCACCCCAAGGGAGCAGGGTCTGCAGCTGAAGTAGAACACCAACACCATGCACTACTCAGGCATCAAAAGCCACAGAGAAGCCTGAGGCAGCCACAGAACAACAGAAAGCAAACCCCAGCGCAGGGATACCCTGGCGCGGGACCATGGCATGCTGCAGCCCCGCTCACCTGCTGCCCCATCCAGACAGAGATTTATTTTTCATCATCTTTGGCAGAAGCAGGCATGCCGCAAGCGGCCAGGCCCCCCTGCCCCTATAAATATGCATCAGACAGGGTTTATGGAGACGGATGGTGCAGGGGGCTACACTGTGGTTGAGGGGAAGGCAGAGCAGGGCTGGGCTGGGGCCCCATGATTAATCACTGCCCACTCCGTTTAGGGGGATTCATCACAGGCCGCTGTCAGGTAAATCACTGGAAAAACACCTCTTCAGTAATTAATGTGAAGTGACGGATGGACAGCCCCTGGGCCCATTAATCTGGACCATCAGCGCCGACCAAGATTATGAATGTCAGGATGCATAAACTGCCGGCAGATCAATAGGGCCAGGAACCCATCCAAGGCTCTCATTTCCGAGGCACCTCCGGTACATTAGCCTCCCCTCCACACAGCCCCTGACCGAGGCGCGAATGCTCCCCGTGGCCCCTCACCAACAGCCAGCAGCGGTGCCGGGAAGGCGAGGGGAGGCCAACCACTGGCTGCAAAGTGGCTGGGGCTGCCCATGCCACGTGGCATCATCCCCTCTTCGTGATGGATGGACAGGCCGTTGCCTTGGCATGATGGATGAGTCTCTCGTGGCTCTCTGGAAACCACTGGAAAAGCCCAGCAGGGCAGCACCCCCAGCATGACCGCAGCGCCTGTGCCTGCACCTCATGCTGCAAAGGTGGGCAGGAACACAACACGCAGGCACGGGCACTGTGGTGATGCTGAGCACCATCCCAGGGCTGCCCCAATCATTTTTCTGTCTCCACAGCTCTTGTCATTTTTTTCCCCCTCTTTGATACACTAATTTTACTGGCAGAACGATCCCCTTTATCTTTATCGACCACAAGAAAGGAATGTATCCTACAAACCTTCCAAGGACTGGATTAGTAATTTTTCAACACTGAGGCATTATACATTTTCTCACCAAGTGGCAGCCCAAGTGCCAGAGGGGAGGGGGCACTGGAAGCCCCCCTGGCACCACCATTTCCAACCACAGAGGGCTTCCAACTGCACTGAAACATGTTCTGCTAAAGGACTTTCCCAGCCAAGCCCAGAGTCCCAGCCCATGGCTCATCACTGAATGTCTTGTGGGGGTCAGTGATCTCCCCAGGCTCTGCTTTCTGAGAATTTCCAGCATGGCGAGCAACCAGAAGCAGCATTGTTCCATGCACATCCCATGTCACCTCCAAGAGCCTTTGCGCACAGGATTTATGGGCTCCTCAAAAGCTTGCCATTCACCTTGCCTCACCCTCCAAAGCAGATGGTGCAGCATTAGCTGGACGGCTGGTGCTGGGAGCATCCTCTCCCTGCACAGCTTTGCCCTCTGCCTGCCACACACTGCTGGGGAAGAGCTCCTTCCTGCAGCCTAGGAAGAAGCACAGCAAGGTGGCAGATGACCCACACTGGCAGCAATGCTGCAGGACTTTGTTTTTTCCCCACAGGGCAGCACAGCTCCTGCCCCCAGGCTATTACACACCTCATCGATGCCACAGCCACGGGTCAGCACCAACTGATTTCATGCTCCGGGAGGCAGAGCAATGGCCCTGGCTTTGGGTCTCATTCACACTACGCTAGGCAGGGCAATCCTGCCACTTCCAGAGTCTGGGACCAAGCTTGCCCCACAAAGACAGGCAGCGATGGGCAGTGCATCCCCAGAAAGGCCCATGCTGCCCCAGATGCTGTCCTGTTTTATGGAGCTGCCTGGCAAAACAACTCAGCACTGTGGCACCAAGCAGGGAAAGGCCATGGCACCTAAAAGCGGTGATGGGATCACTGCCCAGCTGTCTGGCATGTAAAGCCCACCAGCCCAGCACAACATAGCCTGGCATGGCCAGAAGGATACTGGATCATCAGCCAGAGCTCCCTGAAGACACAGGCTCCCCCTGCACTGTTCCCAGGAACATGCTGCTCATGGGGAGCTTGTGCTCATGGTATGTGTTTGTGAAGTCGCAGCGAGCTGCCCCATCATGTGCCAGCCTGTGTTTCTCCTCTAGTGAACATCTGCAGCACACATGGGCAGCGTTTTCTCCCTGATTTCTCTCCCTGTCCTGTCCAGGGAAGGACCCCACAAACAAGAGCAAGCCAGCCACAGTCCTGCTCAGGGAACCTGGGAACAGACAGGGATGCTGGGCTGTGGTGCTCATGTGGAACATGCCAGTTCCTGGAGAAGTCTCAGTGCCATGCAGCACCCTCTCAGCAGGCTGCTGCATTTCCTGGCAGGGAGCTGTATTTTTAGCCTTCGAGGTTTCTAATTCCACTCAATCCATATTCCCATCGATAGAGTAGATAACCTTAAAGCCTTAAAAGTGAACAGGGATGGCAATACTGGGGGGCCAGGAGCCTTGGGGGACCTCACACAGCCTTGGCATGCAGCTCGCACACCACAATGTCACTCTTTACAGCCTGCAGCAGATTGGGCTCTTTGAAGGGGAAAAAATTAACCACAATAACAAGATTAATAAAAAGGCAGGTACAAGGAGATTCTAAACAGCTCCACTGGGGAACCTGCCACTCGAAGGACTCATCTCATGCCAGGCACGTGCCATGGCACACTTACCAGCTGCACAACACCAGCCCCTGGCAGCCCAGGCAAGGATTGTCAGAGGTTTTGGCTACCCTGCACCTCTCCTGCTCTCAGCAGAGCTGCAGCCCAGGCCACCTGGCTCAACAGCAGGCAGCAGGGCCAGGGAAGGACCTGGATACCTGGTGGAGACAGACAGAGCAAAGGCAAGAACACAGAGCCACTGGTAGGAGGCAAAGCAAAGCATTCAATGCGCAAAGAGCTGCATTCCATCCAACTTCTGCCTGCAGCCCCGAGGGCTTTAAGACGTCCCTGTGCCTTGCTGCCAGGAGAAAGACGCTCTCCAGTAGATACAGCAAACGCTGGCTATGTGAGGGGCTGGCAAAAGCGTCAAAGGCACTGAGAGGGATTTCAATCGTGCCTTTCACTTGCAATACTCTGAGGAGACATCTCCTAGATGCTCTTAGGAGATACCTGGAACAAGAGAAGGGGAACATTCCAGACAAGAAAATGATTTGTAAGTCAATAGTGTCCCCTCACAGCTGCAGGGGGGCAGGGGGGGAGGGAAGGGACAACAAACCAGCATAAGGAGTTAACAGCCAGAATGCTAAGGGGAATACAAAGGACTTCACAAATATACCCAGGCAGAATCAGCACAAAAGTGAAAAGGTCTATTAATAAACAAGGAGGGAGAGAAAATTAATGATGGCTCAAAAATAAAGATGACTCAAAAGGGAAAAATCACTGTTTTTAAACAGAAAAATGCAAATGAGGCAAAGGCCTTGCAAAAACAGCTGCAGGGAAAGCAAAAACAGCATGTCCACACAGACACAGTCACCTGGCCAGCCTGGCCAGTGCGGAGACGAACCTATTAACCCGCTGACACACAGTGCCGAGAAGAAACCAGAACCCCAGTGATGGGTAGAGCAAACAAGGCACTGATTTTCTGTGCAAGAAAGGACAACAAAACCAGAGCTGAGAACAGGATAAACCCTGTTCCTATCCCTAGCACAGAACAAAACTGGCAGGTAAAGGAGCCTGCACACCCAACACAATGAATGGTGGGTGGACATTGGCTTGCCCAGAGGAGTTATTTCAGAAGAATCACTGGGTAAAGCTTTTTGATAAGGCAAGCAAGAGCCAACTCAGCTGAACTTCAGGGTCTCATTTTACACCATCTCTCCAACTTTCACTTGAATAGTGAATTGTCATTAAATTTGCAGATGATACTGAGCAGCGAGCTGTTGCAAACACCATCCAGAGTAGAGACACCATTCAAAGGATCCAAGAAATGTAAGCAGGAAACAAAGCAAGACCCAGCCTGGGAAAATGAAGGTAAAATAACCCAAAGTAGCTACTCATGGAGCAACAGCAGCCTGAACAGCAAGGCCCAGAGCCCTACAATGCACTTACACCAGAAAGCAAGTGACTGGAGTGACCACCCCAAAATGTGCAAGAGGCAGATCTGGTCACCAGCATCATGCCATGGGCCACTCTAGGGCTGTGACAGCCCCACAGCAGGCAGCACACAGAACCTCGCAGGTGGTGTGAACAGACGAGGATGCCAGGGGCCCGCAGGCAGGCACGGAAAAGAGTGCCCAGCACCTGTGAGCGCCAGGTGCCACGGCATGGCAGACTGGCGCACCGAGCACCCAGGGACCCGTGAAACTCCCCGGCACTCAAGGGCTGACACATCGTCCTGCGACTCTGTACAGTGGGGGGAATTATGGGGTCTGCAACGTGCCATGTTATCCCGGGGGTTGCCTGCCAGCGGACTGGGGGAGGTGGGCCTTCAGGTGGGGATCAGGACTGGGACAGGGCGTGGGGAGCAGGGCTGGGGAACAGGGATGGGACAGGGGGTAAGGATCAGGGCTGGGACACCAGGGAGGGGGAGAGCGGGGCAGCACCGGGAGCGAGCAGGGTGCGCAGCCCGGGCCGCCGTGCCCCGGTACCGAGCGCCCCGCCGTGCCGGGCCGTGCCGGGCCGCGCCGCCCGCCAGGCCCCGCCGTTACCAGTGGCCGCGCCGGGTCCCCCGTCGCTCCGCGCCGCCGCT
>NW_024580672.1:10246773-10274473 GCF_017639235.1 Corvus kubaryi
GACCTACGGCAGCCCCACGCGGGGCCACCCGCGGGCGGGCACGGGATTCGCCCTGCCCCGGCCGCCGCTCCTCCCCCGCGGCCGCGGGCACACGGGCCGGGGCCGCCACGGCGCGCCGTCCCTCTCCGGCACCGCCCGGCAGCCGCAGGCGATGGTGGCGGACAGAGGGAGAGCGACCCTCGTTCCCGCCCGCGGGTGGCCCCGCGTGGGGCTGCCGTAGGTCTCCCGTTACCCTTCATTGTCACACGCCGGGCGGGAGCCGTGGTGCTCGCTGTGACGGGGCGGGCAGACATGGGGACACCGGGCTACAAAGGCTTTGGGCAAGCTGGTACGGCCGCCCTAATTAGTTTGGCTGATGGGCAGCGGGTCTCTGCCCGCTCCCCGCCCCAGGACCTGCTTCCGATGCGATTTCCAACCTGCTGTCTCCCAGCCAGCCCCATGGTGTGGTACCGGAGAAAAGGTGACCCGGGGAAGAGGGAATGTCCCATGGCGTGCACGCTGCTTGCCCGTGCAGGGACCGGGGCAGTCGACAGCCAGAGCGGCTTCTGCAGCTCCCCCTAGACTCTGAAGCTGCCGAGGGACAGGGGACCGGTCACGGGCCGCCCTGGCAAGGTGCCACTGAGGCGTCGCTTGGGGCATCCGTGAATGGGCCTGTGCCAAGCATCTTACCCCTTGTTAGGCGCAGTTTCGAGGCTGGGACCGCTGATGCCTGAGGTCTGGGATACCCCGAAGTACTCAGACCTTCCTGGCTGCCCAGTGTGGGTCGCAGAACAGCCCCAGGGGCTCAGACTAGGATAGGTACACTCATCCCAACTCAGACAGGTGCCCCTGTGCAGGACAAGGAAAGCTCACACCAGGCAGGGCCACGCGGCATCCTCTGGGGAGCAACCCCTATGCCAGCCTCATGTGGCACTCAGGGGACCATGTTCCCTCTCACAGGTAATCGATGGCAGCAGATCCTGATCGCTTTCATTATTATTATTTTCTTATGCATGTGCGCACAGGAGATTTATCGCCAGCTATGGAGGCAAAATCAATTATTCATGTTATAAATTAGAAAATGATTTATGTTTGTGGGAGGCCAAGCAGTGTGGAGCCCCTGGCCACGTGGGAGCTGGGTTTGTCTGGGAATGGCACCAGACAGCCCCTGCCAGCACTTACCCGGTTTCTCCATCCCTTCTGTTCCCTAGGTGCCCTACCCTGGGATGCCCCCATCCTGTCACAGCCCCAGGGTGACCCAAGGATGGTGATTGGCAGGCAGCATCCAGCCTCTCCCACTCTGTAAATCCAGGTGTTGTGGACAGAGCCCGAAGAAGGCTGGGAACTGCCGTGGCCTGGTCACCCTGGCCAGTGCAACAGAATGATGCTCCACAGCAGTTTCCATGACAGCAGTAACACAGTCCAAGTGCTGCAAGGTGTGGGCTGCAGAAGGACCCCCTTCTTTTTGTCCACTAGAAACATGATCTCATGTCCTCTCCAGCCTCAGCCACTGTGTCTGTGCTGCTCCTTCCCTCAAAGGTCACGGTGGTACCCTCCAGACTGCCACCCGTGGGAACAGAGACCCATCACACCGCTAACACCCCCATTCTCCCCAGGAAAGGGAAGATGGGTCAGGGCATCCCACCTGAACCAGTCCCTCAGGTCAGGTACCCCAGAATGGTACTGTAGGGTTTGGTTTGACCATGGCTCAGCTTCTTCTGGGCTGGAGTGTCCTGGGGTGTCCTGGGACTCTTCCCAGGCACGGAGATCCCACGCCCTAAAGGCTGACTCTAGTTCTGCACAGAGCAGGGTGGCACTGAGCTCCCACTGCTCCCAGTTTTGGGACAGGGGGTCAACTGTTGCTGCCTGGTCTGCCCCCAGTGCAGCCATGCCCCAGGCACTCAGCTCAGTGCTGGTGGGAGCTGCAGTATCTCATGGCTCTGCATTAGTGGTCCCAGTACCTCGGTCCAAAATCCCCCTGCCCATGTCGTGTACCCCGTGGGAGCGCATGCCGGGAGCCAGCCAGCCGCTCTCTGCTGATAGCTGGGATTGTTCTTGCTTCTGAAGAGTGTTGATCTAAAGCTGCCATGTCTGTGCCTCCCGGGGGACAGCAGAGCAAGCCGGGAGTTGCTGCCTGGCTCTCCTTGTCTGTTCATCTGCAGCTGCATCAGCTGGGGCCATGGGGAGGCACAGGCTGAAAGGAGCAGTGTGGGAGAGAAAGGAGCTGTTGGCAGTCCCAGATCTGGCACTGATCTCGAGTGAGCTGTGCATCCAGTCCCTGTTTGCACAGCATCCTGCACTGGCTTGAGCCCTGGCCCTTGGGATGGGAAGGAAGGACTGCATGGGGTGACCTCAGCTCTCCCTCACCAGCCTTTTCTCTGTGAGCCCTGGAGCCTCCTCACAGCCACCAGAGAGCCTGTCAACTCCTATGACTCCCAGGGCTCTCACGTAGCTGCGAACTTGCTGGTTCAACATACTCATGGGGGTGTCAGAGGGGACAGGGGTTTTGGCTGCTCCTCCCTGGCTCCTTGCCAGGGTTTGAGCAGGAGGAACATGGATGACCAGGCATGGTCCAGGGACGGGGAACCACCTTGTCCACAACCAAGGCTGTTGCACCCAGCAGACTGTCAGACTCCAGCCAGTCCTGGGGGCCCTCTGGGACCGCACATGGGTGCAGAGGGTTCCCTGGCTGCTCTGCTCTGGTCCTAAAAGACCCAGACAACCCAAGAAGTTCAGAGGACTGCCACCTGGAACCCCACCAAGCTGTGGACAAACAGGAAATGAATGAATCACATTCTGGGGCTGAGCATTGCCTCAAGCACCTGGTCCCAGAGAGCACAGGGCCGGCCCGTGCTTGTGTGAGCATCCCACTGATTTATTGCTGCGGAGCAAATGCTTACAGAGTGCTTTTGGCAGAGAAAAGCTCTAGGGAACTGCAAGGGGTGTGCAGGAACAACAGGGGAATTGCCTGTCAGCTCCATTGTGCCAGAGGCACCCAGAGTGCTCACAGTCCTGGGTCTCTCTCCTGTGCCTGGCCAGGGAACACACTCAGCCTGTGGGGAGGGGACTGCAGAGAGCTTGGGGCTGGGGTGGATTAGATCTGCTTTGCATTATTGCACCAAACACCTGGGGACTCGGCAGCTCGTGACAGTGCTGTATAATGCAGGGAAGCAGGCGGTGGTGCGGGCAGACACCGGTGCTGCCGGCGGCTGGCGGGCAGGGAAGCGGTACGGCCCTAGGAGTGCGGGCTGGCTGTGGAGGGGGGAGCCAGGTTCTCTTGCTCCTTGTTCTCCTGCACATCGACAATGAATAGGCACAGAAGGCAGTGCTTGTGCTGCAGGAATCAATACCGCTCCGGGAGCGGCCTGGGTGCTCCTCCCTGCGCTCCCGCGGGAGCCATCCCCCAGTGTCTCTCCCACAGCTATCACTGTAGGCTCCTTCCCGCTGTTGCCTTGCTTCCAGCACTCTGAGCAGGACTGTGCAGCGGCAGGGAGAGACAGCCCCGGGGCTGGGGAGCTTGCTAACCTGGATAGCCTGGCTCCTTTTGGAGATTGGGGGAATATGAAGGAGAAACCTCTTGTGAGGGATCCAGCTTTTATGTCGACTCGAATTGGCTCCTTTTGGCACTGTCACAGCCTGCTCCGTCATGGCCCGTTCTGCCACAGTCCCTAGAAGGTATCAGGGTGCCGTGGCTGACTCTAGTAGGCACAGATGCTGCCAGGAGGTGATTTCTGCCCAGCAGACTGTGTTCAGAGATGTTGCAACCTGAAGCAACTCCCAATCTCACCCAGCGCTGGCTGTGGCAGTGCTGCTGCATCCAGTGCCAGCCCTGCCCCATGGGAAGGAACTCCACTGCTTTTGATAAACTTTAATTGATTCATCAATGGGATCCACTTGGAGCTGATAAATCTTTCAGGAGCCCTGGCAGAGGAGGCTGAGCTGTGCAGGCTGGGCATTCCCCTGCCTCCTTGCAGCTGCATGGCTTCTCTGAAGCAGCTGGCTGCCCCAAGTGTGTCCTGCCAGCCCCATGTGTCCTGCCAGCCCCAGCTGGCTGCCAGCAGCACCCCAGGTTCCCCTGCAGCCTGTTTGCTCTTTCCCAGACAGGGATGCTGCCTGGGAGGGCTGTAGCACAGTCCGATGCCTCCACCCTGCTGAGCTTGGCCAGGGAGCCCCATCCCAGTGCTGCTAGGGAGGGACATCATTGCCCTGGGCTGGGAAGAGCTGATGGTTCCTGGCTCCATTGCAGCACCAGCCAGGTCCTTCCTCTGTCCTCCTGTCACCTCTCCTGGCATGGGACAGGGCAGTCCCCGGGCTGGGCACTGGTGTTGGTACATCTCCATACCAGACATGGCTCTGGGATCCCAGGGGGACAAGTCCAGCTCGTCCCATAGGGCCACGTCCTGCAGGGGGGTAGTGGAATGCTCTCACTCCCCCACCCTGTGTCCCAGCAGGTAAGAGGGAAAGCAGGGACAGGGACTGCGAGGCAGGAGGTAAGCACAGGCGGATCCGGTTACAGGCAGCACGGGGCAGAGAGATAGGCAGAGAACAGCAATGCAGCAAAAAGGGCTTTTAGTGATAATAAATAATTAACATTTCTAATGATGTCCCGGCGACAGGAAGAGTCCAAGCGAGGACCCGGGGGCACTGTGCACGGTGACAGGAGAGGCTGGGGACCGCGCAGGGTCCAGGGAGGCTGTGCAAAGACAGGAGCTAGGCTGTGAGAGAGCTGCAGGGCTGGGGGTCCCAGGGCAGGGGCTGGGCACCCCCGGAGCCCCCCTGGGTGAGCAGTGTCTGGAGTTCAGCATTCACACCCTGCTGCTGCCAAGGGTGCAGGAAACCTGTGAGAAAGAGGACTGGAAGACTAGATTAAACAAATTTTGCGGTCAATCTGACCTCTGTGATGGTAATGCCTTCCCAGGGTTCACCTGAGAGGGACTCCTGCTGGCAGGAGAAGAGAACTGGGGAAGGGCGCTGGGAGGCAAAAGCTCAAGGGAGCCGCTGGGAGGAGTGACAGTCGCCAGGTCACTGCCAGCCGCGGCACGAAGGGACCCCCACGCTGAGAGGTGTCCAGGGGACACGGGAGCAGTGTGGTGGTCTGGGGTGCAGGACCAGAGAGAGAGGAGGTCTGTGGGCAAGACAGGAAATCAGACACTGCGGGACAATGACAGGGAGGGGACAGCAGGGAGAAGAGGGATGAAGCGAGCAGCCATCTGAGCGTGGGCGTCCATCACTGTGAGCCACAGCACAATGGGCATGCAGAATGGGAGAGGCAAAAGCGATCCTTGGAGGAACCAGGAAGGCATTTCTGCCAGGACTGGGCACTTGCTTACATCCCTGCATGGGCTTCAGGGGACCTGCCTGTGCTGGAATCAGCCTGGAAGAGGCTCAGAGGTGTCATGGGGCTGCCAAGGGAGGCAGAGCCCGGGAGACCCGTAAAGGGAGGACAGCGACTCATGCCCAGCACAGCGCAGGCTGTGGGGAAACGGAGTGCTCACTATAAATACATCAGCAGGGTGAACGCCAGAGAGGAGGAGAGCTATTTCAGCTAAAAGACAACATTAGCACAGGAACAACTGGGGATAAATTATCCATGAATACATTTACGGTGGAAATTAGACCCTCGGAGCAGGGATGTCCCAGCACAGCCCCTCCAGAGAAAAAAGCAGTGCCAGGCAAGAGCCAGGCTCGGCTTGGCAGCTGAGGGATCCCGCAGTGTGTTGTGGTGGCAGCATGTGCCCTCTGCTTGTGTCAAAAAGCAGCAGGGGTACCTGATGGGGGGTATGCATGCGTGAGTGCAGGTGTGTGTGTGCATGGTCTGCATGCACATCTGGGTGGCACGCTGAGTGCTCACACGAGCAGATGGGGTGGCTGCACACAGACTGTTGTGTATGTGTGTGTAGGTGCTTGTGAGTGTGCTGGCAGTGTGCATGTGTGTGTGCTGTGCACCCGCCAGGCTGTGCACCAGTGTCTGGCCCTCATAATGCTCTAGAAAGGAGAATGACGGCTCCAGTGAAGTATCCTGGAGGTTACTGCCTTCAGTCAGCATTCCTGTGCTCACCTGCACCCTGTTTGTATTGCACCAGCTGGAATTTGCTGGAGAGGACATTTGCTGGATGGGTGCTCTATGAATCCAGCTGATCCTGGGTGGATTCCTGTCGTGCTCCCAGAGCGGTACTGTCCCTGCAAGAGCCATGGGGGTCATCTGGCACTGCCACCACACAGGCTTGCTCTGCTTGGGAGTACCAGTTAACAGCCCTGTGCCACCCCTCTGCCCATTGCAATGCAAGCAAGGGGCAGACTTCTCCCCAGCATCCTGCTGCCTTCTCCCCAGAGAGAGGCTAGGGTGGCAGATGAGTCACCAGGCAGAGGGTCACCAAGCGTCAGGGCTGCTAGCTTTCAGAGGGTCCCCATTCCCTGGGAGCTGGGTTGGCATGGATGGGGCCCCAGGAGCAAAGACCAGAGCAAACTGGGACATCTTAGTCCTGGGGATGGGAAAGGGCAGTCCCAGATGTGCAAAGAGGTGGCTGGTGCTCATGCTGCCCCCAGCTCAGCAGAAGAGCCTCCCCCGCCTTCGTGCAGCCCTCAGTGGAGCGCAGCATCTCCCTTCCCCCCGCAGCGTGTCTGGCTGCTGCTCGCTCTAATTTCCTGTGCATTGTCCCCATCACCACGCCACCATTCCCTGCACATCCCACCCCCTCCGTGCACCACACTGCCAGGCTCCCTATGCCCCAACGCCTGCGCCCTACCTCACTGCCCTGCAAATGTCCCTGCGAATGTTCTCATGCATCCCAGCTCATCTCACTGATGCTCTGTGCTTCCCTCTGTAGCTCCTTGCACAGAGCTGTGTCCCACCCCAAGGTGTTTGCCCCACTATGTCCCCCACGCAGCTGCAACCAGAGGGGTGGGATGGAGACATCTAGGCCAGCACAGAGCCCAGGGACTGATGCAAGGCTGTGCCTTACGGCCATGGCAGTTGTTGTGCCAAGGTGCCTGCTGGCTGCTGTTCTCCCCCCAAAAAATATCCTAGCCAGCAAGGTGGCAGCATCCATGGGAAGGGTGCTGAGGAGCTCCAGCAGCAGGTATTGGGGAACACCTTGCAGTCCCATGAGTGGAAAATCACCCCACTGGGTGCTGGTGGCAGTGGCTGGGGGCTGCAGCGTGCAAGGCCCTCTCGGCACGTGTGTCCTGCTGGCACACAGCACATGTGTGCTCACGGGGAGCCGTGGGGTGAGCACGCCCCTGTGGACACGGTGCGTGCACCTGCGGAGCCGTGCGTGCATGTACAGCCCTGCATGCCCAGCTGTGCCCATCATGCAAACACCGATGCACACGCACGGCTCTACGGCTGCACGTGCACGCTGTGCTGGCAGGCCGGCAGCCCTGCCTGCGTGTGCGTGTGCTCAGGGCCAGAGCCAAGCCCCACTGTGCTGTGCTGGCACGCTGGGTATAGAGCCCCAGGGAGCCAGTGTGCCCAGTGCCATTCACAGTCTTGGCATGCTCGAGCTGGCTTCCTGCCGGCACGTGTGTGTTCTGTACCTGCCAGTCGCGGGGAGGGCGTTGGGAGCCGGCTTGCAGTTTGTACAAATAATTATCCAGGTGGTTACCAAACCTGGGATGAGCAAGCAGCTCGGCAGCACGGGTGCTCACCCTGAGTGCACACGCACTCGTGCAAGGTTGCAGCCAGGCACTGGGGCTGTGGACACCGGAAGGCAGAGCACACCCACAGCGCTGGGGTGTGCAGGGGCACACGAGTGCAGCATTGCGCATGTGTGGCAGTCACACTGACATCCCGATCTGGTGGGTTTGCTTGGCATCGTGGCTTACCATGGCAAATGCAGAGAGCAGGTGTGGTTCCTGCCCCATGGCAGTGCCCCATAGAAGGTTCCCTGTGCCTGGATACCAACATCCTGGCTGTGAGAACCCTGCAGCAGGCAGCCACGCAGCAAGCCTGGTGCTCAGCCAGGCACCTCTCAAGAGGGAGTCATCAGAAATTAAATAAAGGGATATTTGATGGCCGTATGGAAGCACCTTTGTGGGAAACAATCAGTGTGACTGGAGAGCTCTGAAATCCAGCAGGGAGAGAAGGACCAGGAGCAACAGGCAGAAGCTGTAGCCAGACATGTTCAATGAGAAATAAGGGCTTTAGCAGAGGAGGTGATTAGCCACTTGAAGCAGCCCAAATGGCACGAGTTTCTGTAGTTCCTGCTGTCTTCCAGCATGTCTCTCCTGCTGTCTCTCACAGTGGCCTCAGCCCCAGACTCCATGCTGGGGCATCTGTGAACGTGCTACGCTGGGGTGACCTGGTAGCCTTGTGCCCTGTCAGTGCTATCCCAGTCCTTGCCACAGCCGCTTTGTGCTTCCAGAGTCACACTGAGAGCTCTGTGCCCAACCCTTCAGGAGAACATGTTGGGGAAGGCTGGCTTGCATAAATGTGATCCTGCCTCAGGCATCCACGGGCTACAAGATTTTGGGCAAGTCAGTGCCTTGCATGACCTAAAATGGGGCCTTTCTTGGAGCTCAGGCTGGCTGCCAGGGCACAGCCACTGCTGGGGTCCCTGCAGAGAGAGGTGGTGACCTGCACAGTGATGGCACAGGCAGGTGCTGACCCCTCGGGGAGTGGCTGAGTGTTAGATTCATAGAACAATAGAATGGCTTGGGATGGAAGGGACTTTAAAGATCATCTAGTTCCAATCCCCTTGCCATGGGCAGGGATGCTGCCTACTAGATCACGTAACCCATGGCCCCATCTAGCCTGGCCTTGAACACTGAGGGATGGGGCACCCAAAACTTCTCTGAACAACCTGTTCCTGTGCCTCATCATTGTCACTGTGAATAATTTCCTTCTAACATCTAATCCAAATCGCCTCTCTTTTAGTTTAAAACTGTTCTCCCTTGCCCTTACAATGAAATAGTATTGCACCAGGGGGGTGCCCAGCTCCGTTCTCTTTCCTCCTCCTGTGCCCGACCCCCGCCGCCCCCAGGCCGGGTCAGGTCCCTGGCTCTGCTCGGTCCATCACGCCGGCTGCCCTTACAGGAGTTGGGGAGCCGTATCCAGCCATGTCCCGACTTCTCCCCACCCAGCACCCCCGGAGTGACCGCAGCGAGCGGGGACACACTCCCGGCGGCGGCTCCGGCGTCCCGGGACACCCCCCTCCTCCCGGAGCCCCGCACCGCTGGCGGGCCCGGTGCCCGGGGCGATGCTCCCCGGTGCCCCCCCGCAGCACCGCGGGGCCGGACCTGGCGGCGGGCGGCCCCACCCCGCGCTCCCCATTGGCAGCGGCGCCCCCCGCCCCGCTCGCCGCCGCCGCCGCCGCCCCTTCTTAAGGCGCCGCGCGGCCGGACCGGCCCCGTCGGGAGCCGGGAGAGGCGCTGCCGGAGGCGGGAGGCGCGGCGGGCGGCGAGGCGGCGGTGCGGGATGCGCTCCCGCCGCCGTGGGGGCGCCGGGCGGCCCCCCTGGCCCGTGAGTAGCGGTGTGGTTTTGCTGCTCCGCGAAGTTTCCCGGGGACTCCGGAGCGGGGAGGGGCGGCTCTCAACTCCGGCGCGGTCACCGGCCCGGGGAGAAGTTGGTGGAGGGCGGAGCGGGACCGCGGGCACGTAGCCTGTCCCCGTGGCGTAGAAGGGATGCGGGGTAGTGAGCTGGGAGGGAACGGGAAGAAGGATGAGATGGGGATGGAGGGATGCTGGGCTGGGGAGGACCGTGCTCAAAAGGCTGTGCAGTGATGGGAGGTGTGTGCTGGGACTGGGGAGCGCTGGCAGGGGCAGCAGGGCGGTGAGCAGCGAGGGACGGCCCCTCTTTGTAGCGGCACTTGTGCTTGGTCGTGGCTGAGCCCATGGAGGAGCAGGGGGCAGAGGGGTCCAGCCATGTACCTGCCTGTGTGAGAAGGGGCTGGCTGTGTGCTTCTGGGCCTGAGCCCCCCAAGGATCTGGTGTCCCTCTGGGGTGAGCTCAGAGGCTAAGGTGACTGCTCATCTCCACACTGCATTAGCTGCTGCTGGCTGCCAGGTCCAGCACTGAGGAGTCCTGCATAGGAGGGACAGGCTCGCAGCAGCGAGCAGACGTCGCAGCAGGACCCAGGCTCATGGGCTTTGGCTGGAGCAGAGGCACTGCAGGGTCTGGGCTGCTTGGGACTGAGGTGCTGTGGAGGGGCACTACTGGTATTCTGGGCAGGCCAGCTGCTGTGGAAGAGGGCTGTGTGGGACATCTCCTGCCTGTCCTCTGCCCTGGCAGGTACAGCTGTGGCAGCCGGGGAATAGCAGGAATGAGAATATGATGTTATTGGGGCACATCCAACATGGTGGCGTGAGGTGCTGTGATGTCACCATGTTGTCACCACTTTGGGGTGCATTTGGGGTGCAGTGAGGCCCTCGCTGCAGGATGTCAAGAAATGTCGTAGAGGTGCTGGAGGTGACTGCGGCCCGTGGTGGGATGTTGCTGCAGTGGTGGAGCATGACATCACTGGGGTGCGTGGTGTGGAGGGCAGCAATGTCACGGTGATGTGTGGGATGGGGTGGCCACAAAGGGAACTAGCACCCACCTTCCCCATGATGTAGACTAGGGGCTGGGGATGTCCATGTGTGTACAATGAGGAGGTCTGGGGACAGCATCACTTGTGGTGAGGGGTCTGGGCACAATTGCCTGCCTGTCCCATGGCTCCCTTTCCAGTCCCATCCCACCCTCCCCACTGGGGCACTGTCAGTCATGGCAATGCATGGGGTCAGATGAACCCTACGTTCTGCATCCCTGCCATGGGGCCAGCACCCTCCCCCTGTGCTGCCTGGCTGCACCCTACATGGGTGCCTGTGACATCCTCCCAGTGCCTCTGCCCCTGCTTGGCACCTTGGCTTTGTGTCACTAGCCATACTGAGGAAGCACCCTGGGGTGACCTTGCCACCAGATGCCACAACACAAGCCAGGACATGACTCTGTTGGAACAGGATAGACTGAGGTCTGCCCTGCATACAGACAGAACCCCACAGCCCCAAACCTCAGGTGAAGCTTCATGCTGGGACTGTGGTTCTATCAACAGCATGCTGGGAATGATGAGGCCTTTCTGCATCTGACATGCAGAGCCTGAGTCTCCCTCCCTTCCCCTTCCCAAAATGTCCTGGCTCTAGACTAGACATCTCTTCCCCATGGCACCAAGCACCAGATCCACTGGGAAAAGCCTTTTGTCTCCAATCAGGAATATTGTTTCCTCCTGGAAAAGCTCCATCCAACTTGGAGGGATTTCAGCTGCAGCTGGATGAGGCAGGGGGGGTACCTGGGTAACAGTCCAGGCTCTGGGGAGTGGGAGCTGGAGTGGGGAAAGGCAGGGAGCCCTGTCAATGGCCTGGGGACAGCCACCCATTGCCTGGCTGCAGCTGCAAGTGAGGCAGCACTGCTCTGCAGCCAGGAGCTCATGTGGCAGCCCTGAACCCATATGTCCACAACGTCAGTGGCTCTCCCCCATGCTCATTTTGGCACGCCCAGAGTGGGGCTGTGGCTAAGGCTCCCCCTCCTTCACTGTCTGGCACTGCAGAGTGACAGCCAGGGACTTTCCAATCCCTGAACAACCTAATCAACCCCGTCCCCATCACATGTGTCTTGAATGAGACCCCTGCACCAGGGAAAGATCCATGTTCCTGCCCCTCAAGAGCTGCTCCAGACAGTATGGGAGGGTAATGGGGACAGGAAGAGAATAGGAGCAGCACAGGGTAGAGCTGGGGACACACACACATCACCCCCTGAAGCTGTGCTTGGGGTACAGATGGGGTCAGATAGGAAAGGGATCAATGGTGCAATGGAATACAGGGCTCTGGGCGTTGTGGGCAGGAGGGTTAAGGTTTCCTCTGCAGAGGAGAACAGCCCCTTCCTGCCCAGCCACATGGGTCTGGAAGCTATTTAGTTGTGGTAGGGGAATCCTAGCCCCCAGAGAGCCTTGGGACCATTCCCATCCCCAGGGGAGGCAGCAGCAGGTTGTTCACAACTCAGTCGGTCTGCCAGGATCTAAATCTTGGGCACCTTCCACTCTCCAAGCTGGGCATGTGGTACCACACAGCTGCCACAGCTTCCCTGGCTTGCTGTCAGAGTCCAAAAACGTGGGGTCATTCACTCCTGTACAGGGGGTCTGTTTCTGGTTGGGGAGGGCAGTCCTGCCCAGGAAGGTGGCACTGCAACATGAAGCACTGTCCCCTTGCAGGCCAGGTGCCCCAGCCATCCCTCCAGTTTGCAAGAGCGGGCCAGGCTACTTTTTCTCCCAGTTGGAGCGCAGGCATGTGGGTTCATGCCCATAGCCTGGGGACACAGCTCATTTCTGGGCTCTTCCCCTCTGGAGGCGACTGCCTGGCTTGGGATGAGGGGTAGCCCTACTGAGTGCCATCTTGCTCATCACCTGTACTACAGCCAGGTCAGAGCCAGCTCCAAAATCTCTGCAGCCTTGCCAGCAGTGCTGGCAGACGCTGTCCTCCGCAGTCCAGGTTAAATGAACCTCTCCTCCCAGTCTCCTGTTCCTCTCAGCATCTTCTCATGGCTGCATCCCTTTGCAGAAGCCTTCCCTGGCCTGGCTGGAAGGAGCTCACCCTGCACAGACGCTGGGAGGAGCAGTTCCAGCAGAATGGGGAAACTGAGGCACATGGGAGTAACCTGGTTAAAGTATCCCCATGTTCTCCCTGTGGACTTCCCCAGCTCTGGAAGACCAATTGTCAAGAAGACAAGCTCCTCAGGCCAGTGAATGCCTTCTTCCTCTGATCCTGCCAAGGGAGCAGTGATTGACATTTTGACTTACCAGGACCTTGGATGCCTGTGGCCCCTTAGGGCAGAGCGAGCTGGGCCTGAGCCCAGCTTTGTCAGCCCCCCACAGCGCTCCTGCTGCCTCCCCAGTCCCTCTAATGGGATGGGCTCCCAAGGTTGGGCTGCTGCTCAGCCCCAGCTCACTGGAGTGTGATCTTGTCCCAAGGGTGAACAGCACCCAGGACAGTCCATGCATGGGGATGCCAGAGTGACAGTGCCCAAGGGCCAGGTGGTGTGGTGCAGGCTGGGGTGCTCTGGCAAGGAGTGCAAAGAGAGAGTCTCCTATGCAAGGACAGTGGGGCTGCTTGGGCATCGTGGAGCAGAGTCTCCTCCTGGCACTGATGGGCTGTAGGTCTCTCCCAGGTGTCCAGGATGCTGGCGTTGTGCCTGCTGTCCCTGGCCTGGCTCTGCGAGGGCTCCCAGCGCAGCGAGCCCATGTTTGCAGCCGTCACCCACCGCCTTCTCCCGCCTGACTATGACAGCAATCCCACACAGCTCAACTATGGCGTGGCTGTCACTGACCTGGATGCCGATGGTGACTTCGAGATTGTGGTGGCAGGGTGAGTGGTGCACCTCATGCCTCAGTGGCAGCAGGACTGGTGGCCCTGCAGGGACAGGAATTCCTCCCTCCTCTGTGGTCTTGTGGCCAGCTGTGGGGGGGTTGTGCACAAAGGTGGGTGGGTTAGGGTCTGCATGCACCCACTAGTGACTCTGTGTGTGCGTGCACCCACCAGGGTGTCGATGCCAGCTGAGTGCTTGTGTAGGACCACGTGAGTGCCCCCATCAGTCCCTGCTCTGTGGGGCGGTGGCAGCTGCCCAGCAGCCGGGGTCCTCCCTGCAGTGCACAGCCAGCGTGTCCCCAAGCCATCTCAGCTCTGCTGACAGGACTCAGCGCTCTCCGGAGATTCAGTTAATTGGCTGGAGGTTTTTTATAGTCCTTTATTGGAGTGATGGCTGGGAAGGGCTGGCAGGAGCCAGGGAAGCAGGGAGCCATGTGCTGTGCTGCCAGTGCCCAAGTGGAGCTGGACACAAAGCAGCTGCTGCCAGCCAGTCCAACCCTGGTCAGGAAGAGCAGGGACCATGGTGCAAGTTCTGAGTGTGTGCTGGCACTGCTGTGAGCTGTTACTGCAGGGTGTCTGTGTACATACCACCATCCTCACTCCTAAGGAGGCTTGCACACACAGGTGTGCCCACCTGGAGAGTGTTTTTTACCCTCACAGATGCCATCCAGCTGGATGGAGGCACTACAGTGGCAGGCAGTCAGTCTGCTGCTGCTGCTCTCAGCATCACTGAGGCAGGAAAACATGGGCAGCACTGGGAACCCTGGAGAGGTCTGGGCCACCACTCCCAGCTGTGCTGAGTCAAGAAGGCAGCTGGGGTTTTGTAAGCAGTTGTGGTGCATGTTGTATAACTTGTTTACTGGTGCATTGGGCAGGAGCGGGCGAGGAGCCAGCGGGACGCACCATGCTGAGCAGATTTGTCTTGCATGCTGGTTTCCTTGCCCTGGGAAAGCTCTGCGAGCAGGGACCTGCACCCCATCCTGTACTGCTATCTGCCTGGCCCCCCACAGCTGCCCTGCTGTTGCCAGACATGGGATGCTTGACAGGGTCCTTGACCTCCATGGACTGTGCAGGTCTCTGCAGTGTCCATCATGGGGAAAATCCAGTATCACAGCTAATGTGCCCCCAGGGATGAGACAAGGGCTTTCATTCTGTCCCCAAGCCTTGGGAAGCCAATACCCCTGCTGACATTCACAGGTACAATGGCCCCAACCTGGTGCTCAAGTACGACAAGGCACAGGGGCGGCTGGTGAACGTGGCGGAGGATGAGCGCGGCTCCCCGTACTACGCACTGCGGGACCGGCAGGGCAACGCCATTGGGGTCACAGCCTGTGACATCGATGGTGATGGCCGTGAGGAGATCTACTTCCTCAACACCAACAATGCCTTCTCTGGTGAGCCCTGCCGGCAGCCGAGCCCCAGGCTCGGGGGGAGCCCCCGGCATGGCTGCCCACGACCTTCGGTGTGTGAGGGATGTGTGCGGGCTGGAGTTAATTTCTCAGTTGAGTGGCTCCATTGATTGATGGCAGCACGGGTGGGACACTGAGCCCAGCCAGCCACTGAGTCAGCACTTCCAGCTGCCTATCGCCCTTTTCACGGCACCCCAAGTGGGACAGAAGATTCCCTTCCGCCCCCAGGGCTGTCCTGCCTTGGGGACCCTGCACTGTAAATCCCAGCTGTGCAGCTGTTGTGCCCTTTGATCTCATGGCTCTCCTGTGCCTGCTGGACCAAGTCAGGTCTAAGCCTGCCCCTCTAGTGCTGTCCCTGCTCCTGGCGTGCCTGTAGTGGGAGCAAGACTTACGTGCTCCAGTCTGGCCCTGGGAATCCCCAGAGCTCCCTGGCTTGGTGCTCCAGTCCAGCTTTGCCCTGTGTCCCTGACCTCCAGGCAGCAGATCTGTCTTCCTGGTGCTCCTAATTACCCGGGCTGGCGGTGGCTGCTGGCACACCTGTCCCTAAATCAGGCTCTGCCATTGGCGCTGTCAGGAGCAGTGTAGCTCGCTGACTGTGCCTGCCACTGAATCGATTTCTTCTTTAATTTTTTTTTTTTTTTTTTTACCTTCCTGGGGATGATCTACGGGGCTGTGCCCCATCGGAATGTATTTTAACTTAATGAGTTGATTCTTCTGTATGTCTCCCAGTGGCCCTTAAGGGTCATGGGGCTCTTGGAGCAGCACCCACCTAGCCCTATGGCACTGTAGGGGGCTGCAGGGACAGCAGATATTTGGGATGGTCTGGAAAAAGGGTACCTTTTTCACAGCCTCTCTTGCTGCAAAGCAGGGAGGAGGTGGGGTGCTGGAGCCCACTGACCTGTGCCCCCTCCCCCAGGCATGGCCACCTACACAGACAAGCTCTTCAAGCTCCGCAATGGGCGCTGGGAGGACATCCTGAGTGACGAGGTGAACCGGGACGTGGCCAGCCGCTTTGCCGGGCGTTCCGTCGCCTGCGTGGACCGGACGGTGAGCAGGCAGGGCTCTGCTTACACGGGCATCTCTGCCCCCTTCCCACTCCCAGTGCCCCTCCAGTGGCGTCCTGGGGGCCCCCTCCCCTTGCCCATCCCAGCCCAACCCCGGCTCGGGCTAGGGGTGCCCCCAGCTGCCCGTTGACTGTCAGGGCTGGCAACCCCCCAGCTGTAGAGACTGTGGATGCCTGTCCGCATGGTTGCCACCAGCTGATAAACGTGCCTGTCGGGGTGATTTATGTTCCTGTCACCTGTTCTTTCTTCATCCTCCTCCTCCAGCGGTTTGTTTCCAAACGATTATCGCTAAATCAGGGTGCAGCTACTGCACGGGACAAAGGGGGTGGTGGAGACTGGGAGGACCTGGCACACCGGGGATGCAGGGAGGGGGCATAACGAGCCCCGTGCCAGCACTGTGACCAGAGAGTTCCTGGAGGCAATGGGGCACATCCCTGCTCCCGGGATGCTTCTTGCCATGGGCTTTGCAGAGCTCTTGCTCAGGACACAGTAGCAGTGCCTGCTCCCACGGAGCAATAAGAGCATTCACGGCAGGCATCCTGTGGTCCCCGTGGAGATGAGTTGTGGGTGGGTGGGTGCTGAGGCGGTGCTGCCGGCTGCAGGGCTCCGGCAGGTACTCCATCTACATCGCCAACTATGCCAGCGGCAACGTGGGCCCCCATGCCCTGATTGAGATGGATGTGGCTGCCAGTGACCCTGCCCGTGGTGTCGTGGTGCTGGTGGATGTGGCCGCCCAGGCTGGCGTCAGCAAGTACACAGGTACCTGGCTGCTGTGGCCCTGCGGAGGGGACGGGGCGCTGCAGGGCAGGGCGAGCGTGAGATTCCGCTGTGGCAGGGCAGTGCAGCCGGAGGTCCGTGCCACGCGTTGGGCTGCCTGACTGCCCCATCTAGTGGCAGCCCCACGGCCCGTGGAAGGGACCAGGACCATGGGATGCACGCCTGGCAGGACCCCTGTGCCCCCCATCACCGGGGCTGATCCCTCCAGAGCTCACAGCATCCACAGGGCAGGCAGCGGGGTTTGGGAACGTAGGCGTGGGGGAGAAGGGGCCCGCCTGCGCCCCATGCTGCCCCACCACCGCGGGGACCGCTGCGCGCCCCAGCGGTAAATTGTCACTAATTAGGAGTGTTGTCACCATGGCGATGGCAGTGATTAGGGTTGGGAGTGACACAAGCGGCTGCCAGGCCCAATTAGCTCCTGATGAGAGGGATTGGAGGTGGGCAAGGATGGGACACCGCGGGGGCGCGGGGGGGAGGGTGCTTCAAAGCACCAGGTGGGCAACATTGAGGGAACATGGGGAGTACAAACTCCCGTGGGGCAGCTGTCTCCTCACCCTGGGCTGCTGTCCCCAGGAGGCCGTGGGGTGGCCGTGGGCCCCATCCTGAGCGACAGTGCCTCTGACATATTCTGTGGTAATGAGAACAGCCCCAATTTCCTCTTCCACAACTGGGGGGACGGGACATACAGGGACGTGGCAGCTGCTGTGGGTGAGTAGGGGAAGCTGGGGGGAATACCCAGACGCTGGGGACCTCAAAGCAGGGCTGGCTCTGCCTGTCCCTGCCTGCACTGGACGAGTGCAGGGGGGAGGGACAGCCCTAGGGACCCAGAGCCCCACTGACCGCTGTTCAGTGACTGAGATGCATCGGGGCATCCATCAGCGCAGGGATGCAACCCTGCGCGTGGAGGACCTGTTGGGGACGATGCAGCACATCCTAGGAGGTGTGCTGGGGACAAGGAGGCAGGGAGGGGTTCCCGTCTCCCCCTGTCCCCTTGTGGTTCCCCAGGGCTGGATGACCCCTACCAGCACGGACGCGGTGTGGCGCTGGCTGACTTCAACCGCGACGGCCGAGTGGACATCGTGTATGGCAACTGGAACGGGCCGCATCGCCTCTACCTGCAGAGTGAAGCTCCTGGGCGTGTCCGATTCCGGGTGAGGGCTGGGACCCCCCCGCACTGATGGCTCTGTCACTGAGCCACCTCGGCCAGGGGGGCTGCCTTCACTCTGAGTTGCCTTTGAGCCCCACTTCCCAGTTAGGAGGGGACCCGAAGTATGAAAGCAGGACCCGGTGTCCTGCTTCCTGTGCCTGTTGTCAGGCTATGCCCCTGCCTCATGCAGGACATCGCCACCCCCAAGTTCTCCATGCCGTCCCCCGTCCGCACCGTCATCGCAGCCGACTTCGACAATGACCAGGAGCTGGAGGTTTTCTTCAACAACATCGCTTACCGCGGCTCCTCCGCCAACCGCCTGTTCCGGTAGGAGCCCGCTGGGGAGCCTGCGCCCTGCTCTGGGAGTCGAGCAGCCCTCACAGCACAGCCAGGCTCGCAGGGCTCCTCTCCAGCAGTGCCACGGCTCGGGCTTAGCTAATAAAAGGCGTCGTGACTGAGCCCTTCCTGGCATCATTACCAGTCACTGTGATCGTGCCTGCAGCAGCCCCTGGGGTCCCCAGCACCGCTGATTAGCAGCCTTGTGGAAGCTCGTTCATGGCTCCTGTTAATTGTGGGGGTCAATTCTTCATTACTTCTGTGTGGTACCTCCTTGTCTGGTGTGTAGGGTGGTGGGAGCTGGTTGTCTACCTGATGCTTGCACCTGTGGGTGGGTAGAGGGCAGGGGTTTGGCAAGGAGTCCTTTGGAGACATCTCCAGGTTCCAGAGGGATGCAACAGATGGTGTTGCTACTCTGCAGTTCACACCCAGAAGCTCTTATGAAACTCCTGTTGCCCCTGCATGGAGTGAGGATGTGCCAACAGGCAGGAGGGGACAGTCACATCCCTCATCCACACCCTATAGCCACCAGGGCTGCCACCCCTACCATGATTCTGCAGGAGGGGACAGACATGCCCAGGAAGGTTCTGAGGACTGCAGGAGCTGGCACTAATAGCCTGTGTGTGTCCTCGGCAGGCTCATCCGCAGAGAACACTCAGACCCCATCGTGGAAGAGCTGAATCCAGGGGATGCACTGGAGCCTGAGGGACGGGGCACAGGTGGGTCCACCCCACTCTGGCAGGGGAAGTCCGTCTGCCACAGCACTGCTTGGCACCTTCTATGACTGAGGATGCCCCACGCCTGGCTGAGTTATCTGCCTGTTCCCCACCAGCAGGCTGGAGCTCCCATCACCCAGGAATGGCCCCATGCTTTCTCCCTCCCCTTGTACCTAGCCAACAGTGCCACCTCCAGTACCCAGGGATGCACTCTTTGAGGGCCCCTTCCTGGGTGCCCACTCTTCAAAGCAAGCTCTGCGTTTGGGAGGCAGTCAGGCAGCTCCCTGTCCCCTCCACTGCACCTGATTACAGGATGCCAACCACACAGAGGCCCTTACTCCTGCACTGAAGTCACCCCATCTTCCCTTTTGTCCCTGCGTGGCCGGGACTGCTGCTGTTGCCAGGGGAAGGCCACAGCAGCGGCAAAGTCTGGTGCTGGGAGACATGGGGCCAGGCCCCAGGCACAGCATGATCCTGTCCTTGCAGGAGGTGCAGTGACAGATTTCGATGGCGATGGGATGCTGGATCTCATCCTATCCCATGGCGAGTCCATGGCACAGCCAATCTCCATCTTCAGGGGCACCCAGGTGAGTGAAGCAGAGTCCTTGTGTTGTACCCATCCCTTCTGTCCCTCCCAGCTCAGTATCTCTGCTCCCTCCTCCCTCACAGGGAACCAGCAACAACTGGCTGCGTGTCATCCCCCGCACCCGCTTCGGGGCCTTTGCACGGGGGGCCAAAGTGGTGCTGTTCACGCGGCGCAGTGGGGCCCACCTGCGCATCATCGACGGTGGCTCTGGCTATCTCTGCGAGATGGAGCCCGTGGCGCACTTCGGACTGGGTGAGCCAGGGGGTCAAGGGGCTGCCTCCACCCCCAGCCTTCTCTGGCACTCCCCAGGGTGGGCAGGGGCCGTGTTTGCTGCCCCAGTGTCATGCAGCACAGTAATCACCCATGCCTGTCACCCTGGGTTTAGCGGGCTCCGTGCAAGGTTGTGGGCAGGGTGCCCAGCCACTGCAGCTGTGGTGCAAGGGGAAGCTGCCCCCTTCCCCAGCCCCTGCCTGCTGCTTTGCCCAGGCACTAGGGCTTTCCCTGCCCTTTAACTCTCCCCTGGTGCAGCATATCCAGAAGCCAAGCCTGTAGGGGGGCCCCTGCCCACTGGCAGGTCATCCTATTGTCCCCGTGTACACCCCTCAGTACATCCTTGTGCATGGGCTGTCAGCATGAGCAGCTGGAGCTGGGCTCAGGGAGCAAGGGAAGGCTTTGCCCCTCCCATCCCTACCACCCCGCTGGCCTCCTTTCAGCCCCTGCCCATCCCGGAGACCCTCCCTTTGATGGGCTGCCCGCCTGCAGGGCATGACGAAGCCAGCAGCCTGGAGGTGACTTGGCCGGATGGCCGCGTGGTGTCACGAGCTGTGGCGAGCAGTGAGACCAACTCTGTCCTGGAGATCCCCTACCCTCTGGATGTGGAGGAGCCACTCATGCCTGCCCCGCTGGAGGTGAGGGCTAGGTGTGGGTATAGGGCACGAGACTTTGGGGACAGGAACAAGGGGCTGGGCTCTGCTGGCTCAGTGGCTGCCCAGGGCTGATTCCTCCCCATCCCGGCGGTCTCTGCTTCTCCCCAAATGCAGTGCGGGCAGGGATTCTCCCAGCACGAGAATGGACGCTGTGTAGGTGAGTGGCTGCTGGAGGCACAGGTGTGCCTGTACCCAGGATGCTGTAGCATAGCCCCTTGGGGGACACTCTGAGACTGGGAGGTGGCTGCCTGCCACATGGCTCAGTGCCAGGTACAGCTGCCTGCCTGGCGCATGGCCTGGGAATGGGACAGCAGTACAGCTCCAGAGGGACACCATGGTGTCACAGGGAGCAGTGAGAGCACAGTGCTGGGGCAGGAGGCATGGCTGGCATGTGGCAGGCTTTGTGCTGCAGCCATGAGCGATGGAGGGGCAGCAGGGATGCAGCAGGGTGGCTGTGGCCATGCTGTGAGCCTCCTGGGCAGAGGCATGGTTTATGCATGGCTACCACTGGGGTGACTATCCAGTATACGGAGGAAACTGGATGGGCTGGCAGCCCTGAGCTCCCTGCCCAGACATCTCACACTGAGGACGCTCTTGCAGACACAAATGAGTGCACTGAGTTCCCCTTCATCTGTCCCCGGGACAAGCCCATCTGCATCAACACCTATGGTGGGTACCGCTGCCGCAGCAACAAGCGCTGCAGCCGGGGCTTTGAGCCAAATGAGGATGGCACAGCTTGCGTGGGTGAGTGATAGCTGGGACACCCTGACCCCATGCCAGCTGGCATCAACCCCAAAGCACCACCCTGGGATGCTGTTGCACCCCTGACAAAGGCCAGGCCACAGCCTGCAACCTGTCAGGTGGTTCTGTGTCTGTTTATCTGTGCCTCCCACTGAGCTGCCACTGATTCCCCTTCCCTTTCTCTTTTTCTCTCTTGTTCCTTCTCTCCTCTGCGCAGCTCAAGTGGCCTTTTTCGGGGGATATCCCTCTACTGGGAGCTGGCCTGGGCCCCCCCACACTGCCCTCCTGCCTCTAGTCCTCGGACTCTGCCTTTGCCTCTATGCACTTTAATCCCTGCCCGTGCCAGAGCAGCCTGGGCAGAAGGATGAGCTGGCCTCTGCCTGTCTCTCTTTTTCTCTTTCTGTCCATGTTGAACCACCCTAGAAGTGCCAGCTGGGATATACTGGGGTGACCTGCCATGGGATGGGCACAGACCTGGCTGTCCCATGCACCATCTCTGGGAAAGCAGCCCTGGGGCAGCCTGGCAGTGCCCCTTCCCCCGCACCCCACTGCCCCAGTGCTGTTCCTGCCACGCTGGCACCTCCTTGGTGGTTGCTTGCTCTGTCACCTCAATACCGTACCATGTGCCTGCTGGTTTGGCCTGTGACGTGTGTGCTTTGCCTGCCCCCTCCTCGGTGATGGGAACCACCTCCCCAGCCCTGGCAGAGGAGGGTCTTCCCAGCCCTGCAGGGGCAGGCAGGACCCTCCTGGTCTGTTTTTTAACGTATTGACCCTACTGTTTGGAGTCAGACCCTGCTTAGTCCCAACAGTCTTCCAGCCCCCCTCCCAGAGAACCCCCAATAAACTTATATCCCATCTATTAAGCTGGTCTGCTGAGCTCTGCAGGGCGGGGCTCTGCTTGTGCTTCTGCCCACCCTGCCCTGGGGCTGCATGAGGAAGGAGCCCAGGATGGGGAGCACCCCCAGCCTGCCCCAGCTCTTCCCACCCCAGGGCTGGGAGCTGGCTGGAGGATGATGGTGGCCCTGGCCCAGCTCTGCACTGGGGCCTCAGCCAAATGTGCAGCTCTGGAGGCGCTGGGGTGCAGCAAGCAGCCCTGCCTGCGCCCCAGCAACAGGGCTGTACTGTATGCTATAACCCCACACTGCTCTCTTCCCCACCACCAGACATCGATGAGTGTGCTCAGGGCTTGCACAACTGCAGCCAGCTCTGCCTTAACACCCCTGGGGCCCACACCTGCCTCTGCCACCCAGGCTTCCGTCCCCTTGATCCGGCTGCCAGCCGGTGCCTGGGTGAGTACCTGCAGTGCCCAGCCACCTGCCGCTGCGGGGTGCTGCCAGGCTGCCCTGGCAGCAGAGATGCTCAGGGGTGCCCAGCTGTGCTCGCAGCCCTAGTGCTGGGGGGAAGGATGGACAGACTGTGGTTGTGCAGGAGTTGGTGGAATAAGGAGACATCTGCCACCCAGCAGCCTTGGGACCAAGCAGTGGCAGGATCACCTGCCTTTGTGTCCCAGGTTCACCCAGCCCTGGAGCTGCCCGCCTCATGTCCTCTCCATCCCTTGCCCTGCCCATGCCAGACAATCCCAGCTCTGACATTTTCCCCTTCTTTCCCAGACATAGATGAGTGCCAGGCACAGCCTGGCCCCTGCGAACATATCTGCCACAACAGCCCTGGCTCCTTCCACTGCCACTGTCACCACGGCTTCTCCCTGGGTGCTGGTGGACGCTGCTGGCGTCCCAATTAGCCTGCTCTGGTACAGCCAGGTGTTCCCTGCTTCCCCCCAGCACTGTGCCAACTGAATAAACCCTTTCCTGCACTGTATTCCTTGTGTGTCCCTGGCCCAGGGCCACATGACTGCTACACAGGCCTGACCCTACTCCCTGAGACTGCCCCCTCCAGCCCATCATCCCCCTTCCCCCATGCTCACCTTGGTGGGGCTCTGTGCAACCCAGCATGAAAAGGGATGCCCACCCTGATTCTGTGCCCCCACAGCATTGTCCCACTCACCTCTCCAACACAAGAAGATGCAGGGCAGGCAGTGGGGGAAGAAGCGTGGGGTTTATTGAGGAAGGTCTCCATGCAGGGGGGGCTCTAGCAGGAACGTTGAGGCCAGGGCCACCCCACACACACGTCATGACCAAGCCAAAAGGAGTCCTACAGGTGTGAGTCCTCCCTCCAGATCCCCAGGAGAGAAATGCCAGCTCGGTTCAGCCCCGCACCCAGATAGGAATTCTTCTTCTCAGGGTGCTGGATGTCACAGGGACCCTCCTATTTCCCCTTACCTGACCCTGGACCATGAACCCCCACACCTTGCAGCCAGGCCCAGGTGCCTCTTGAGGTCCCCTCTTACAGGCCAGGCTGAGAATTGGGGTGCTGGTGGCAGATGCATGCAGGACACGTGGGCAGGGGAGGGCTCAGCAGTGAGAGAGGAAGGGTCCTTGTGGAGCTGCTCCACTGGGCACCCTCCCTGCGTTAGGGCAGGTCATGGGGCAGAGGAGGCAGGGGGCTGCTGGCAGCCAGGTACAGGCAAGCTCTGCCAGGACTGGGCAGGGAGCTTGCCTCACCCATGCCACAGCTCAGCCTCAACTATGCTGGGCCATGAATGAGCCCAGGGCCCATGGCACAGGGGCAGCATCATGCCCAGCACTGCACCTCCCTGCCCTGCACACTGGGCTGAAGAAATTCCTGGGTCCAGCTGGGGCTGGCAGCAGGTCATGCAGGGAGCAGAAGCAAGTGCCCAGTGTCATGGCAGTGCTGAAGGATGCTGCTGGCAAAGATGCCGTGCCAGATGGGGGAGGGGGCCCGGGGAGCAGCAATGGGGCAGTGTGTGGGGTGGAGCCGGGGTGAATGCATGGTCCATCATGCAGAAGAAATGGCACCAGTGCTCTGCCAGGCCCCCTGAACAGTGGACAAGCAGCAGCTGAGCCCACACCACAGCACCAAGAGCAGAGTGCCCCAAGGAGGGGGTGCAGCAAATGCTGTCAGTGTCTGTGGGCGTGGGGCTAAGTGTGCGTCCCTCGCCTAGCAATGCCTGAGGCTTTGCCAGTCCCAGTGCTCCCCAGTGCATGGCGACAGGGACACTGCCAGCTGGGATTGCCCGTAGCAGGGCAAGCTCCTTTCGCTTGGGGCAGGGGCAGCAGCACCAAGCACATGGAGGGCTGTAGGAGCCCCTTGGCAACAGTTTGGCTCAGTGGGAAGCACCTGGGATGCCCCAGCACCAGTCCGTGCCCACAGCAGGTCCGAGCAGGGGCAGACCCACTGCGGGGGACAAAGAGCAGACGGGGGTGGGCAGCCCCACCGGGTAGCCCCGGCCTCCCCCTCCTGCTCTCCCTGGGCTCAGAAGCGGGTGCTCTGGTAGTGCAGCCTGCGGAGCTCGGAGAGGCCACTGTCCCGGCAGTACGAGTCCCTGCAGGGACTCCCTGCCAGTCACCGGCCCCCCGCCCCGCCCCCGCCACTGCTGCTGCTGGAGCTGCCGCTGCTGGAGCTGCCACTGCTGCACCGGTCCTCGTAGATGGAGATCTCGATCTGGGCCCTGCTAAGGATCATCAGTGACATGTGCCAGCCCAATTGCCCAGCACCCATGCCCGGTCTCCCTTCACCCCTTGCCATCCCCCAAGCACCCCGCTGCCCAAAGGATACGACCCTCATGCCACGCTCCAGGGGGTCAGTGAGCAGCAGCCCCCGTGGCGCATAGATCTTCTCATTCTGGTCCTGGATGTACTTGGAGATCTTCTTCAGGACCTGTCAGCACAGGGAGGGACACTCAGGGCCTGCCAGCATTGCTGTCTGCTCTGGCCTCCAGTCCCATGCTGCCTGTGACACCCCTGTGCCCACTGCCAGCTGTGCCCATCCCTGAGCCCTCCCCTGCACCTCAGCACCTTCTCATAATGTGTCTCCATGCAGAGAAAGATGAAATAGGCAGTGGCACAGGCGAGGCACCCCTCGAGGTATGAGCTGCCCCCAATCTTCTCCGCCTCAGCATAGAAGCCGTTTAGGGTTTTCACGGTTTCCTCAAAAAGTTGCCGTTCAATCTAGGACAGAAACCAAGGTGAAGAGGAGTCTGGCCAGGGACAGGCTCCCTGCATTGCCTTGTCCCCATTCCTGAGGGGACTTGGAGAGCACTTAACCCTCTCCTCCCTGCCCAGTTGATGCCTCGAATTGCAGGCCCGTGCCCACCTCCCACCCGTACCAAGACCTACTGAGCCTGCAGCCTTCACCAGAGCCTCCCAGTCCCCAGGAACACCAAAGTTCTTGCACACCAGCCAAGGCAGCTGTGATTTCATGCACCCAGCAGCATTGGCTGGCCCAGGGCCATACAATACCCCATGAGTCTCCACACCTTCAGACCCTTCTTCCTTCTGAGCTTCCATAGGGCACTGCCATAGGGCACCCCCCTACCCTGACAATCTGTCAGACTCCCTACCCGGCTCTCCAGCTCAGGGGGAAACTTTGTCTGGAACTGGCATGTGGTCCCGTCACTGTAATCCCGCTGCACGAAGACCTTGGTGGCCAGGGACGCGCTGCGCCGCAGCTCCTGCAGGCTGTGCACCTGGGGGCAAAGGGTGAGAGAGGGGCTAAAGCCAGGGGTGCTGGGCATCCCTGCCGGAGGGCTGGAGGCCTGGGGAGCAGCGCCATTCCCCAGTGTCAGGGGCTGCAGGCTCACACAGCCCGGGGCAGGGGGCCCCTTGCACAGGCTGTGTCATGCCATGAGCACAGCTTGGCGCTGGAGATGTGAGGCCGGGGGTGAGGGGAGGACGGTGGCAAGGGGAGGATGCTGTGGCACCCCCCTGCTCGGAGTGAGGGTGAGTGCGTGTGCTCTCGCCCCGGGCTGGCGTCTGGGCTCACCCCCAGTGGCTCCTGCATGCAAGAGCCACAGCCCGGGGAAGGGACAGCCCCCTGTCCCCAGCAGCGCCCCAGCACACAGCCAACCCAACAGCTCCCAGGCGGGAGGATGGGAGCAAGCCGAGCAGGAGCAGGGACTGGGCAGCGGGGCTGCAACAGTGGCACAGCAGGTGGGCAGGCTGCAGTGGGGCATCTTCATGAAAAGCACTGGCAGCCCCGGCAGCAGGTGCTAAACCCTGACTCCCCAGGGGGTGTGAGAGCCCGTGCCAGCCCCCGAGCTCCAGGTTGTGGGGCAGCTTTGGTGGCTGGAGAAGGGGATGGGAGGGCCAGGTTGTGCCAAGGGCGGGCATTAGGCCCCTCCCTGCGCTTCCCCTGGGTGACATGGGGCTACTCCCTGCTCTGTGCCCCACAGACCGCCTGACGCTGTCCCGCGTCCGACCCACGGCATCTGGGAGAGGAACCCCCAGTCCCACATCCCAACCCAGACACACGCTCCTCCCTTCACCAAAGGCACCCTGCAGCCACCCTGCACCCCCACACCCCTTCAAGCACCCCACCGGCCTTTCTGTGCACACGGAGCCCTCGCAGCGCCCAGCCCCGCACTCCTGTCCCCACGGACCCCAGCCCCACGCTGTCCTCCCGCCCCAGCGCACCCCACGCGGACGGAGCCCTGTCCCCGCCGCGCCCAGGCAGCGCAGGGCGGGGGAGCTCCGTCGCAGCCCGGCCCGGGGGTGCCGCCGCCGAGGTGCCCCCGCCGTGCCGCCCGCACCCACCTCCGTGGCCATGACGCGGCGGGCACCGGGCCGGGCTGTGCCGTGCCGTGCCGGGGGGACCGGACCCGACCGGACCGGACCGGCGCCGTCTCCTGGGCCGTGCGGAGCCGCGCGGGGCCGGGCGCTGTCCGCGGTGCTGCCGAGCCGGGAGGCGGAGGCGGGCCCGGCCGCCCCGTGTGCGCAGCCGCCCGGTCCGCGCGGCCCGCCCCGAGGCACCGCGGATGGGCGCCTGCCGCCACCGGCACGGAGCCCTTGGAGGACGCGGCCCCGTTGCTGCGGACGGCGGTACCGGCTGCCCCGGGGCGGGCCCCGGAGAGGGGCTGCGAGGGAGGGCTGCTGCCGTGCGTCCCGGGGGTCTGGCACGGCGAGTGCCGCAGCCCGGACACCTTTGGGATGCGGCTGTAGGTCCCTGGGGAGAAACTTGGCTGCCGAGGGCGTGCTGCCGGAGGTAACAGAGGGTCTGAGCGGCCGTGGGGATGGCTCGGCAGGGATTTGGGGAGTCGACCGTGGGGCTGGCAGACCGCCGTGCCAAGGGGCCTCGTCTGAAGCTGTTTGTTTTCGAAGGAGTTGCAGCTGGTGCTGCGATCAGAGCACGGGCAAACATCAAAGAGCAGAGCTAACGAATTCCCTGTTATCTCTGCCCATTGACAGCTCAATTAGAGCCGGAGAAATGCCAAACGGGGGGGGAACAGAGGCTCTCCCGAGAGGCGAAGAAGGGGGCCTCCCAGCTGGGGCTGTGGTGGGGCGAGGGATGCAGTAGCTGGGCACAGGGCCCTCAGCAGGCAGGAGAGCAGCCAGCGCTGCCCTCAACACCTGGGCAATGCTGGAGGCAGAGCGGGGCCCTGCCGGAACGTCTGCTCTGTCAGCGAACACGGCTAACACAGCTAAAATGCAGCTGACACAGCTAACACACATCTACCACACAGTTAACACAGCTAACACACACAGCTAACACACAGCTAACACACACAGCTAACACACAGCTAACACACACAGCTAACACAGCTCACACACAGCTAACACACATCTACCACACAGTTAACACAGCTAACACACACAGCTAACACAGCTAACACACA
>NW_024580672.1:10274573-10291448 GCF_017639235.1 Corvus kubaryi
CACAGCTAACACACACAACACAGCTAACACACACAGCTAACACAGCTCACACACAGCTAACACACACAACACAGCTCACACACAGCTAACACAGCTAACACACAGCTAACACACACAGCTAACAGACACAACACACACACAGCTAACACAGCTAACACAGAGCTAACATAGCTAACAGACACAACACACACAGCTAACACAGCTCACACACAGCTAACACAGCTAACACACACAGCTAACAGACACAACACACACACAGCTAACACAGCTAACACACACAGCTAACAGCTCACACACAGCTAACACAGCTAACACAGCTCACACACACAGGTGACACAGCTAACACGGCTAACACACACAGCTAACACAGTGAACGCAGCTAACACAGCACAGCCTGCTGCCTGTAGCACAGGGGTAGCTCTGTCTGACTCCTGCTCCCTGCCATGAGCACCAGCCCAGGCTTTGGGCAGAGCAAATGGAGGCAGGGCCCTGGGGTGGTTGGTGGGCAGCCCCCTTTCTCTGGAGCATGGCAGGGTTTGTGACCAAGGGACCAAAGGACACATGCCGTCAGGGACCCCAGTTGGAGGGCTCATGTTCCTCACAGACACAAAGCCATGGATCCCATAGGTTTTGGGGAAGTCTGCTGCTCCCATGGTTCAGAACACACTGCAGAGCAGTGAGGTACACCCTGCTCTGACAGTGCCACAAAACCAAAGAACGCCCCTTGAGAGGGTGGTGTGTGAAGTCTCCCATGCACCCAAACACGTGCATGCACACTGGCACAGGCACTCGTGCATGCACTCGGATGCCCACATCTGCCTGCGCACCCTATGCACCCCAGGCACATGCCCAGGTGCACATGCCATGTACTCACACACCTAAGCCTGTCCTCAGATGTCCCCAAACCCAGACCCTGCATCCCATCTCCTTCCCGTGCTGCATGCCACTGCCACGTCAGTGCTCGCCTGCCCGCCTGGCAGGTCCTGCCAGTTGCCATGGCAATACTGTGCCTGCCAGGAGATGAAGTTTGCTGTTCTATGCTGCAGTGAGGGGCCGAGAGCAGCGGGGGGATCAGCTCCCCCTACCACCCCAGGCTCTGCCCATCATCCTGCATCCTGTAGTGTTGCCCCAGGGTTGTCTCTTCTGGCTACACAAACAGAGCCCAGCACAGGACCCTCAGTTCTGGCCTCCATATGCCTCACAGGCCATGGACCTGGTGTCTGCATGTGTTGAGGAGTATCCTTTGGTGGGACATCACCCCACCACAGGGAGCCACCTTCTGCCAGCCATACTCCCCAGGACCAAGTCTTGTCCAGTGGCAAGCAGGACACGGACCTGTCCCAAAGCATTCCCCATCACCACAAAGAGCCTGGCCCCACCTGTAGTGCCTGCAGACCCTGGCATCTCCAGAGCTCACTGGGGTCTGCCAGCTCCCCGGTGCAGGGTGTGGCGTCATGGGCTTTCCAGTTTCAGCCAGAGCAGGGACAGACCCTGCTGGTTTCCGTGCAGAAGGAGCAGGCTGGTGTTATGCCACGCCACGCCACGCTGTGCTATGGCTTCCAGCAGGGCAGGTCAGAGGTGGAGGGGGCTGGCATAGCCAATGGAATCCCAGGCAGTAGGAGCAGGGACAGCAGCAGCTCGGGGCAGCCCCAATGTGCAGCATGGCCCTGCTCCCCTCCCCAGACCCCTGCACTGTGAGGGAGACTGATGCCATGATGATTTTTTGCCTTTTCTTTTTATATACCTTTTATGTATTCTCAGTATCCTTAACATACATACTTAGAATTCTTTAAACCTACTATCTTAGCATAGTCCTAATATTCTACTAAGCCAAAAAAACAAACATCCTAAATCTCACAATTAAAAACCAAAAAACCTTACACTATCTTAAAAAATCAAAATCCTCTCTAAAACATATCCTATAACCTAAAATTAAACCCATCTGAAAAAAAAATACTTTAGAATAAAGAAATGTCACACCATTCATTTAAACCTCTCATTAAAACATCTTTGTCAAATATACTAATTTACAAAGTCTTTAAAATTATATACACAATATAACATAAATACACATTTCAACGTATTCTACCTTAACGAACTGTTACACCATAAAAATCCTTATTAAAAACCCAAATAAAAACCCTTTTATCCTTTAACTGTATCTAACTCTTAATTCTAAAATCAGGAAAAAGGCATCAGGACTGGCAGGGCTCTGACACTTCTGCTCCATCTGCTCAGCCCAAAGGGGTGATTTTTCAGGCTGCCCAGCAGCAGGGATGGGCATGGCTGGTGCGAGAGCTGCCTTTACTCCTCTGCCTGGCTCTTCCTTTGCACCTGGAGTGAGGCAGCTCTGACCTGTCTTGCAGACAGACCCCGCAGATACCTGCCCCAGGCCCTGGCTGACCTCCCAGAGACCCTGCCCCTGGCCCCATGGGACAGACAGGGGGTACACTTGGTACCCCTATGGCCAGCCCTCAACAGACAGTGTGCCTGTGCCCATCACACCACAGCAGGCATGGCCCAGCAGTGCCCCTGCTCCAACCCCTGCGCTTGGCTCCCAGACTGGGACCAGGGGGTGTCCCTGCTGTGTCCCTGGTGCCGCACCTCATCCCAGCATCTCAACCCTCCCTCCAGTACAAGAAGGATGATCAGGGGCCATGGAGGACAGCTGGAGCCCTGCAACCAGCCTGGGATCAACCCCTGGGGCTGCATCCTGCACCCACTGCCTGTCAGAGCTGTCAGCAGCTCCAGCTCTGCTTCAAAGGGGCCACAGAAGGGCCTGGCAGCTGTTTCTCCCAGCACTGGAAGTGCTTTCATAATGGTGGGGAGCATGAGCTCACCATCCCAAGTGAGGACAACGGTGACATTTGGGAGGCACAAACACAGCGTGATTCACTGATAACCTTTCCTAAGAGATCCCAGGTGTGTGCGCCTGGGAGAGAAGAGGGACGGGGACGTGGGGCCCACACTGTGAGCCTCTGGAAAACAGCTCCAAATGCCCCAGCCTGCCCCTTCACGCAGGATGTGGAGAGTGCCCCAAACTGGGGGCACTGACCCTAGAGATTGGGCACCCTAAGTATGGACACTCCTCTGTGGCACCTCAGTCCAGCTGTGTCCATCTGAAGGGGTGGCTCTAGGGCCCCCATTGCACTGGGAGCCCCCACAGAGGGTGGAGGCAGCCCCCCAGCACATCCCACAGGGGTTCACAGGAGCTGGGAGACAGCATCCTCCTGCACACAGGCAAGCAGAGGAGGATGTGGTTTCAGAGCAAGGTGCCAAGGTCTGGCATTAGCAAAGGTGCCAGCTGGGAGCAGGGACTGTGCGAGGATTGCTCCCATACCGCGGAAGGGGCTGTGGTGGGAGCAGACGTGGTGGGGCGGAGAGGGACAAACAGCACTGCAGAGAAGGTCCCCACGCATGGCGGCATGCTGTGAGGGAAAGGGACTCTTCCTCAGAGGATCCCCACATGCGACATGCCCCCTCCCTGCCCTGCTGAGCAGGACCAAACGCCGGGGGCCAGGATCGGGGCGTCCGGCCGCGAACAGGGAGGGTCTGTGTGCAAGCTGGCAGGAACTGGGCAGGGCCAGGAGGTGCTGGGTGGGGGCTGGGAGGGCGCCAGGGCAGCCTCGGCTCCGCAGCTGGGCCGGGAGCGCTGCCAGCACATTCCTGGGGCTGCCGGACAGCGGGAGTGTGTGTGGGCGCAGGGCAAGTGCACGGCAGTTGCTGACCCTCCCCACTGCCCACCCCGATGGTCTCACATTGCCCCCGGGCAACCTCGACCCCACGGTGGCCCCAGTCATGCCCCAACCTCCTGCGGCCTCTCCCAGGCAGGACCACCCCCCCGGAGCCGTGCTGCCAGCCCAGCACTGCCGCGCAGCCGGGGTGCTCTCTCCTGGGAGCCGCTGGACGCCGTGGGACACGTGTCCCTGCACGGACAGTCCCAGCGTGCCAGCCCCTCCTGAGGCTCTCTGCATGGCCAGCCGCAGTGCGCTATCCCTCTCCCAAAGGCCCCTGCTCCACACTGGGTGCAGCCCATGCCCAGCACTGTTGCAGCCCAGGAACCAGTGGGACAGGAAGGATGAAAGGATAGGAAAAGAGGAGGATGAGAGGGAGCCCACCCAGCCCGCTCAGCCCATCCACCCAGGCCCAGGAGATGCATCTCTGCTGACAGAAACAAGGTCGGTAGTACCCAAAGCTGCGGCAGGAGAGTGGGACACAAGGATGGAAGGAGGTGGCCAGAACCCTGCTCAGCTTCCCATTTCTCGGGAGCCTCCTACTGCCCTGGCTCAGCTCTGCTCTGTGCTACAACCAGGCACGGGTCCTCCACAGGGAGGGTCCGGAATGTCGAGGGAGCACCCCCAGGAGATGTGCTCTTACCATGCCACCCTGGCTGGCTGTCCCTGAGGTCTCCACCGCAGAGGTGGCGGTCCCCATGGCCCCGCTTCCGGTCTCACTGCTGTGACAAGTGGCACAAGCAGTGACACAAGAGGTGGCACAGCCAGCTTTCTGGAGTGACAGGAGCAGGTGTCAGTCTCACAGACAGTTGCATGGGTGCAGAACAGGGATGTGGGCCCTGGAGCAGCCTGCACAGACAAGACGCAGGGAAGGGTGCCAGCTCCAGCTGTCTTGGGTCCATCCCCTTCTCTGGGGTACAGCCCAGATCTACGTTCCCTGGGGCATCCTGAGTGGGAAAGGGTTAAGGAAGCAGTGCGAGTGCAGCAGGGACTCCCCAGAGCATAGGCACAGTCTCAGCTCAGAGATAAGGCTGCCAGGACACCCCACAGGGAGGAGCAGGGGACAGACACCACTCTTCTGGGGCCAGCCCTGCAGCACGGCCAGGAGGTGACTCCAGGCTCCAATGAAGGCATCATTACAGACAAAGGGACTGGGTCAGCTGGCAGGGAGACCCTTCCTCAGCCCCAGCCTTGCCAGCCCTCTCACCTGCATCTGGTGGGGTGCCAGCTGCCACAGAGTGCTCAGCACCCCCAAGACCTTCCTGGGAGGGACTGGGGAGGTAGACACCAGACTGGGCTGTGGGACAGGGCAGGCTGAGAGCCAGGAGCAGGTCCATGGTCAAGAGCAGGACAGTGCTGGCAGTGCCACGGGAACAGCCCAGGGACGTGGCACACCCGTGACCATGCTCAGCATCCACACGCTGGCAGCTCCACCCTGCACACCCAGCCTCCCTCTGCCTCCACCTCCCCATTCCTGCTCCCAGGCCTCACCAGCCCCTTCCCAGCCCAGTTCCCAAGGCAGTTACACCCTGCCCAAACCCATCCATCACGGATTAGCTATTTTCTATCAGCATTTATCTCCAGACAATCTTAGTCCTGCCGTGACAGCCTGATGCCTCCATCACCCTCCCTCCTGCTACCAGGCAGCCCTGATAACAGGCTGCTGTATCTTATCGGGCTCCCTGGCAGTTACACATTAATGGTGCCATCTCCGGGGCTTGGTTGGGGTGGGATGAACCCAGCCCATCCTCGGGCTGGAGCAAGCATCACTGGCTGATGCAGTGGTGGGTGCTGAGCCCAGCACAGAGGGCATGGGCAGGGCAGGCAGGCTATAGGTAAAGGCAGGTTGTGCAGCTGAGGTTCCCAGCATTGCCCTGAAGCAGATGGACCCCGCCAGGGCTGGGGGGACAGTCCCTGCCCCCAGCCCAGGGCAAAGAGCAGCTGCTATCACTGCCTGCACTGGACTGTTTGCTCTATCGCCCATTAACAGAGGTGCCTTATCCGGTGGGCAGGGGCCAGCGGCAGCCCAAAGCCCGTTGGCCAGGCAGGGGCATCGATTATAGGAAAGGGAGGGGTGCCCCAGATAACCCCTGGAGACAAATGGATTTTTAATGGGGTCTTAAGACTTGCACCCCTCATCTCCAAGGGAATGGGGGAATGTTGTCTGGGCAGGACCCTCCCACTGCTTGGGCTCTAGCTTTGCCCACAACCTGAGCACTGGCAGAGCCTGGGTGCAAGCCCTTTGCTGGTAGGTGTAATCCCAGCTGTGCCTGTGCCAGCAGGACATGGACTGCCCGAGGTGCATGCTGGCAGAGCCATCCATGAGGAGTAAGGACCCCATGCCCATGGCGTTGCCTTGGCGTTGATGGCACACCTGGCACCTGGGTACACCAGCCCTCCCAGGGCTGCAGCATTGAACCTTCCGGGATGTCCTCTTCCTTAAACCCCAGCACCCCAAGCGTATTGTTTTGGGAGAAAAGAGTGGGGAATGGAGTGGCATAGGGTAGGAACCAGGGTCCCCTGCCCCGTGACAGAGCATGCCTGTGGGGTGCCAGGTGGGATGGGGGCAGTGAGACTGGTGAATAACGGGGGAACAACACATCGCCATGGGACAGGCGAGCCAGCCCTCCTAGAAAACATCACCCCAGGGGCACACAGAGCCAGGGCGGGCTGGGGGGGTGCATGCCAGGGGGCTCCCTGGGAGGGCGAGGGGCATGGAGCACCATGCGCCGGGGAGGGAGGGCTGGAGGTGGCAGCGGTGCGGGCAGACTAGGGGGAGCCGGGGGCCAGCCCCGGGGGGGCCCAGCAGGCAGAGCAGATTGGCTGCCGGCGAGGTCTCCAACCTCCTTAGAAAGGGCAGCGAGCGTGGGAGGCGCTAAGGGAGCAGGCAGGGTGCCGAGCCACGCTCCCGTCCCGCTCGGCAGCGTCAGGCAGGCAGCGGCGGCGATGCCGCAGGCGGGCAGCCCCCCGGGGTCCCGGGGCACGGCGCTGCTGGCCCTGGCGCTGGCGCTGGCAGGGTCCCTGGGCGGCGGGCAGCACTACGACTACTACGGGTGGCAGCCCGAGAGCCAGCCCCACGGGCGCTTCTACGGGCGGGAGCCGCAGTGCCTCGACATCCCGCCCGACATGCAGCTCTGCCGCGACGTGGGCTACAAGCGCATGCGGCTGCCCAACCTGCTGGAGCACGAGACCATGGCCGAAGCCAAGCAGCAGGCTGGCAGCTGGGTGCCCCTGCTCGCCAAGCAGTGCCACACCGATACCCAGCTCTTCTTGTGCTCCCTCTTCGCCCCTGTCTGCCTTGACCGGCCCGTCTACCCCTGCCGCTCCCTCTGTGAGGTGGTGCGTGACTCCTGCGCCCCTGTCATGGAGTCCTACGGCTTCCCCTGGCCTGAGATGCTGCACTGTGGCAAGTTCCCCTCTGACCACGAGCTCTGCATCGCCGTCCAGTTTGGAAACAGCAAAGCCACGCCGCCACCAGGTAAGTGGGAAGGGTGCTGTAACGGGATGGGAATGCATGTGGAGCCCCTGCACACCCATCCCTTCATTGCTCAAAGCCCAGCCCAGGACACTGGTGGTGGCCAAGGACTCCGTCTGCAACAGGGCAGGAGTGGGCACAGTATCAGCTTTGTCTGGGCACCACTCATTGCCTAGAAACACTGGGCTCCCAGCTGCCTGCACAGAGCTGTCCCGGGATAAGGAAGAACATGGGATGAGGTGGGAGCCACTGGCGGATCTGCCGCAGTGCTGTGTCCCTCTCCTCCCATTGGGTCCCATGTCAGCTGCAGAGAGCAAGCTGCACCTGTGGGTCTCAGCCCCCCGCTGCTGCTGCAGGGTGGCTGTCCCCTCAGGCAGGAGAGGGGACATCACCCAAAGGCAGCCCAGGGTCAGGATCAGGGCTGTGACAGCTGGGGCCACCCTTGCTGTTGCTGTGCTTCCAAGTGCCAGCATCTGATGGGAGGGTGTCCCCATATCTCTTCCCCTCCTGGGGGATGACCCTGGCAAGTGAGGTGCTCTGTGCCTCCCCACATCACCCCAGCACAGCTACCTAGGGAGCAGAGGAGCTGCTGGGCTCTACCCACATGTCCCCAAGGAGCTGGCCCAGGTGACAAGTATCAGCAGCAGGAAGCTGTGACAGTGATTGGTCTTTCACTGCAGTGTCCAAGATCTGCACCCAGTGTGAGATGGAGCACAAGGCGGATGGCATGATGGAGCAGATGTGCTCCAGTGACTTTGGTGAGTGCCGGGGTCTTCTTCCCCACCCCCCTGGACAAGGGTCTGCCTCCCCTAGGTCTGACAGCTGGGGCGGGAGCTGGCCAGAGGGTGGGGTTGTAGGGGGACAGCCCCATGGGAGACCCCTGAGCCATTCCCTTGGACCCTTCGTGCATGGGATGAGTGCACCACAGGAGAAGACATTGGTGGGGGGACAGGCAGAGTGGGACATTTGGGAGGACCACTGGGGGCCTCTGCTGGACCCCCCCCAGCAACCCCTTTCCCCTCCCCACACAGTAACTTCCCCAGAGACCCACCCCAGGGATGTCCTGCACAGGTGCCTGGCCTAGACCCTCCCCTCCCCAGAACCACAGCTGTGCTCCCCTCCCCCAACCGTGCCCCATGGCTGCCCCACACAGTGGTGAAAATGCGCATCAAGGAGATGACGGAGGAGAACGGGGAGCGGCAGCTGGTGGCTGCCCAGAAGAAGAAGGTGCTGAAACTGGGCCCACTGAAGCGCAAGGACACCAAGAAGATGGTGCTGCACATGAGGAACGCGGGTGCCTGCCCCTGCCCCCAGCTTGACAGCCTCAGTGGCAGTTTCCTGGTCATGGGCCGCAAGGTGGGCAGCCGCCTGCTGCTCCTGGCCATCTACCCCTGGCAGAAGCACAACAAGGAGATGAAGTTTGCAGTCAAGTTCATGTTCTCCTACCCTTGCCCCCTCTACCACCCCCTGCTCTATGGGGCTGGGCAGCACTAGGGCTTTTCCCACCCTGCCCTTTTCCAGGACTCCTGCACTGGCCCAACATCACACCCCTGGCTTCCCTGGCTGCACCCCAGGAGCCCAGCTGTGCTCACCTCAGCCCCTCGGTTGTGCCTCAGAATCCGGCTCTGCACCCACAGGATTCCCTGCTGCATTTGTGGGAGCCCTGATCCACAGCCAAGACCCCTGCCTCCTCCTGAGAGCCCTGCTCTGCACCCCTGGCGCCCCTGTTCTGCTCCAAAGACCCCTGCCCCTGCCCAGGAGTTTAGTCTGGACCCAGGACCCTTGTTCTGCACGTTTGTGAGCCCTGGTCTGCACTGGAGACCCTTGTCTACTCCCGGGTTCCCTGCCCAGAAGCCCAGAGACCCTTGCTTTCATTTAGGATCCCTGCTTGGCCCTCTTGGCTACACCTGGGACCCCTACCCTGCACCCATGTCCTTTGCCCAGCTCCCTCATGACATGCCCCAGACCCTCAGCCCCCCAGTCCCTATTCCAGCCCACCAACCCATGCCCTCACCTGAAGCTCAGACCCAGCCCTGGATTATCTCACCCTCGCAGAGACCCAGCCCAGCCCAGGCAGGTCCCTCCTGCCCCTCTGTCCCCACTGACTGTCCCCTTCAAGACCAAGTGCCCAGACCAGCACAACCCCTTCCTGGGCTCCCCCACTCCCCACACCACATGGCTCAGTGTGTGAGGGGGGTCCGCCTCCAAGCCCCCCAGACCAGCCCTGCTGCATCCCTCGCACACACCCCTGCTGTGACCCAGCCCACGCATCCCTTGCCCATCCACACCACAGTAAATTATTCCACCTCAGAGAAGTCTGTGTGCAGCTCACTGCAGTTCATGGGTAAGAGTCCCCTGGGGCTCCCTCAGGGACCCCAGAAGAATGGGAGGGGGGTCCCAATCCTGCCCACGGGGTGAAGCAGCCTGAGGGAGCAAGGTCACCCCAGGATCTGGCTCTAGCCCCACTTCAGGTGCTGAGCCCAGACCCTGAACGTGGGCAGTCCAGCCAAGCCAAGAGATGTGGTTCCTAGTGGTCACAGGCATCACTGGAGACTCAGGCACCCCTGCCACTCCAGGGAGCCCGGGAGGGCATTGAGATGAATAAGATGGGGGGACAAGGCTGTCACTGCTCCTGGAGCTCCACAGCTGGGTCTGACAATGTTTGCCAGGGAAGTTTCTTCCTTTGTCACCCCAGGGAATAAATCCATGGTCTGGGAGCTTGCAGCACTTGTGAGAAGCGTGGCACTGAGCATCATAGGGGGCAGATACTGGACCAGGCAGCCTCCAACCCTGTCCTCCCCACACTGTCTCGTCTGAAAGCCCTGTCTGCAGCTCCCTGCCAGCCCTGCTCGGCTGCCAGACCTCCCATGCCACAACCTCCAGCCTCCTCTGAAAAGATTCCTAGGGCCACCCACCTACACTAGCCAGGACCCTCCGAAGAGCCCAAGGACCAGGGCAGCCCTCAGCCCGGCCCCTCTGATGGCAGCAGGGCGCTGTCTCTTAGCTCAGCTCCACTCCCCCAGCTGCCCCCCAGTTCCAGCTGGCAAGGGGGCAGCCTGAATGACCCAGCCGTGTTTACCCAGTGCATATTTGTATCCACCCATCCCAAAGCATGAGGGGGGCCCGAAGGTGGTCGCCAGGATATTTACCCAGTGCCTGGCTGCCTGACACTGCGTCTTCTCTTCGGAGCTGGCCCAGCATCAGGGAGCCTCCTGGGACAAGAGGGAAATTGAGGCTGCAGGATGTCTGCTCCCACCCTCTTCTGGCTGACAAGAGCACTGGGCACCTGCCCTGCTCTGGGATGACCTCTTTTCCCTCTGCCCTCCTTGGCCATGGTCTTGGCCCCACTGGTCAGCCTCCAGAGCCCAAATCTCCTGCTCTGGCCAGGGAGAGGTGCCTGTGCCCCTGCCCCACAGCCAGCCAGGAATATGGGGCAGCCAGCCCCTGCCCCAGCCTCACACCAGGAGCAGGCACTCACTGCCTCCACCTTGCTCCCTGGCCACTGGGAAAAAAAAAACGGGGAAAAAATTCAAATATTATTAGAAGGTATGTTCAGAGCTTGACTGCTGAGCACACTTCCATAGGAATAAACACTGTCAATTATGACATTTTACTGCACAACTTAAAAAGCATAAATAAAACCCCATCTCCCACAGCCTAAGTTTATCTGTAGCCCTCTGTACTCTGTGTCATTAGCATCTTCCCAGAGAGTGCTCAGACATACAGGGCCATCATGCTCATTGCTCCAAGTGTTTTCCTCTAGAAATATAAGTAGCTCCTCTGCCTCCCACTGTCAGCCGTCTGAGCAAGCTCACCCCTCCCAGCCCAGTAATCATCCCATTGCAGACACCCTCACAAACCCACCCACAGCTCTTGGGGTGCTACACAGCCCCCTCCCAAATGTTACAGCTGCTCCACTGCCCCCACTTAACTGCTCAGCCCTCTGCACACCAGTCCCCTGCACACCCAGCACAACCCAGACACCCTCATCATCAAATTCCAGCTTTTCCCCAGATTTCCATGTGAAGGAGTTTATGAACCCACATCCAAGATGAGTGTTTAGGCTGCCTGCCCCATAGGAGCTCCCACACTGGTGGGATATAGAGCCTGCAGCGAGGTCTGGGCTCCAGCAACCTCTCAGAGTGGTGGGTGTCATAGCCTGGCAGGCACTGGGTGCTGGCAGCCCAAAAGCACTGGCCCCCCAGATGCCCTGGCTTGGAGGAAGCTGCAGCTGGCTGGCAGGGACCCAGGCCATGGCTGTTCCCAGCTGCACAGCAGCCAGGGTCACATTCCTGGGATAGCTGGGAGCTTTGCTGTTCACACAAGGAAAGGTCATCCTTGTGCACACAGGCAGCTGGTGGGACCACTGCCTGGGGAGGGCAGGGGAAGGAGCAGCCACAGGAGGCAGACGAAGCTCAGCAGCTCCTGTCAGAGCTGAGGTGCTCCCTGGCTCCAGCCCAGCAGGATCCAGCCCTGGCACAGCTGACAGGCAGCTGCACACAGCTCTGAGCAGGGGGCAAACAAGGCTACAGCAGGACAGAAGATGGGAATTCCAGTAAAGCACAGAGAGCTGGTGGCACAGACACACCATTTCTCCAGAAGCACCTGCAGGACAGCAGGGCCAAGGCCACAGAGGTGTCAGAGTGACCTGGGACTGGGACAGCTTTCACTGGGATGATGACACAAGAGCCAGTTGAGGACAAGAGATTTATTGGTCATTCTCTATATGCAATTATATATTAATCTGTAGTAGAAAGCAGCAGTCACTAAGTGCACAGAGCAGCACCAACTCCTGCCTTTTCTTGCACTGGAGATCCAGCCACACAGCCCAACCCAAACTCAGTCTCTTTCCTCCTCTGGGCTACAGCCAAATTCGGGGGTAAAAGACTAAACCTGCAGGCAGTGAGGCTGAGGAGCACAGGAGTGACTAGCAGAGTCTCAGCTGAGCCCGGATGAAAGACCTAGCTAGTCTAGACCTCAAGGGATGCAGGAGGAGCTCTGACTTGATCCCAAAAATACAGTCACTTATAGCACAGTGCTAGGAAAGGTAGGGACAGAGCCCTGAGGTTGTTCTGCCCCAGCCAGGAGGCAAAGGCAGGACCATGAGTAGGAAGGATGGCTCTTCCATCACTGAGCCAGGCCAAAGGGCCTGGGCAAGCACATGGCAGGGCACAGCAAGTGCCAGAGAGCACCCAGGGCTTGGAGCAGCTGTGAGGATGGGGCACAACTGTGGGCAATGCTCCACCACAGGGACCCAGATGGTGCATGGCAAGGACAGCTGGTCCATCCAGCTTGGCGCTGGCAGGAGGAGTGCAAGTGCAAGCGTCCTCTGGCAGGGGAATGCCACGCTGGGATCCAAACAGTCCAGGCTCCCAGCGGCAAGGCTGCCTGCCCACTGTCCCAGGTGTCACAGCGCAGGACACAGGAGCTGGCTGGGCCTGTTTCATCACTTGATGAGCAGCTGGTTGCAGACAGCGCACACGAACACTGTCTCCTTCTGAGCCTCCGGGGCTGGAAAGGAAAGCAGATGTCAGAGATGCTCCCCCTTTCCCACCACAGGCTAGGGACCCCAGCCATAAAGCTGCTTCCAGAGCTGCAAATTCATCACTGCTCTGTCCCAAGCCAGGCTGTGCTGGGAACGTCCTGTCTACCCTCCCCACCAGGGCTGGGGCAAATGGCTGAGCAGACAGAACAGGTGGAAGCAGGAGCTCTTTCCCCCCCACCTTTCAACTCACCTGTGGCTCCCATCACGGCCTTGGGGACTTTGAAAGAACAACACCTGGAGCAGAAGCTGTTCCCACAGTTACTGCAGTTCCGCTGTGGAGAAGGATGGAGGTGAGCCCCAGATGTGTATCAGACTAGCCCAGGAGTAAATGAAGGGGGCCAAAAGTCTACACCTCCTTCTGAGAGTTGCCCACAGACTGTGTGCCAAGCATCACACACAGAGCTCAGATAAGGCAACAGGTCATTCCAACTAGCAGACCCATGCTCTGCTTCACCAGAAAGGCCAAAGGAAATGGACTAAACCAGGGCACAGAGCAGGTACCTTCTACAGTAACACACATAACAATGTGGGTTTGGCCTGAGGCAGCCTCCAAAGGAGTAAATGGACAAATGCTCCACAACACGAGGAATCCCTGGTACCATTAGGCATGTGACAACACCTAGCATTTAGCTGAGGTCATCTGGGCTGTGACCGAGGCGAGACACCTGAACTGCTGGAGAAATCCGGGTCAAGCCAGACATGAGCAACACCTCTGCCCCAGGTGCAGACAGCAAGCTGGGGCAGAAGCTGAAGACTCACCCTCTTCTTGAGCACAGAGAAGGTGGCGGCACAGCCCGTGCAGTTCCCTGGCAGAAAGAGAGCAGAGGTCAGGCAGGGCTCTGCTGCCTGGGGCTGCAAGTGGCACAAGAACATCCATAGCTGTTGTAAAGGCTCAGCTCAGAGATGACATTGCTGCACCTTCCTGTCTGTGCCCTTCCTAGGAGTGCTGGGACCCTCCTCCCCATGGAGTGGAAAAGGTCACTGGAGGTGTCAGCACAGCCCTAGCAGGTACCACACCACCCTCTCCACTCCCAGTCCTACGGTCACTACTGGAAGCAGCACAGACCCCACGCTGTTGAGCTCCCCCAAGAAGCACCTGCTTCTAAACTCACCAAAGTTGTTGCTGGGGTAGCGCTTGCGCAGGCGCTCGGTCAGGCGCGACACCTTGCTGCGGATCACCTCGTTTTTGCTCATAAAACCATTGTCTGGGAGGCTGAGGTCAAAATCTGCTGAGCACTGAGAGCTCTCATCATCCTCCTGCAGAGAGCAGAGCCAGCTGAGCACCACAGGGTGGCTGGGGGCACACTGAGGGCTGCAGGGCAGCCCACACCAGAGGCACAAGCAGCGTGCTCCACCTGGCATTTCTACAAGCCACCAACAAACCAGGCAAAGCTCCAGCTGGGAGGAGATGCCACACCCTGGCATGGCAGTACTCACCATGACCAGCAGCTGGTTCTCCTTCTCCCGCAGCATGGGACAGAGAGGGAGTACAGACAGAGTCAGAGGCACCAGCCCCACAGCCACCCTCCCTGAGCACCTGGTAGGCCCAACAAGGCCTTTGTCCCTTTCCCACCTCAGCTACCCTGCAGGCACAGCCTACCCCAACCAGTCTCAAACCTCAATAGCATCTTTGAACTCTTCATCAGGTTCTGCCTCCTCTGCTTCCTCCACACTGCCAGGGGTAAGGTCCTACAAGAGATAGACAAAGCTAGTCCTGCTGTTCCCCTGCCTCTGTCCAAAGATGGCCCCACATTTCTGAGCAGGTTCCAGGACAACTGATCTGGCCCCAGGTGACACAAGTGTCAGGTGAGGTGTGCCCCTGCCTCCTCAGACCACATCTTTATATGTGGCAAAAGGACTGAGCCAAGCCCCCACAGCAGAGAGCAGCATCCCAGTAACTTGGGAGTGGCTCACAGGCTTCCAGCAAAGATGGCAGCTGGAAGAAGTTTGTGTGTAGAGGGACACAGGCACGGTCAGACCCAAGGGCTGGCTCTCCAGCTCCCATCCCACAACTGCCAGCCCTGCCCCTATCTCACCTCTGTGCTGGTGGGGGTGGGGGTCCGATCTGGGGCAGCAGCTGGTGGCAGGGGTTCAGCAGGCTCTGGAGTGCTCTCGAGGGGTTTGGAGCCCACACACTGCTCGATGGAGGCCTTGAGCTCCATTATCACTGGTTAAGAGGGGAACACAGCTGGAGTAGAGTGGCATTTCCCTACTCCCAGCCACACCACACAAAAGCCAGCTGCAAGACCTGATCTCCAGAGCTCTAGGTGGGGCACTGACACATATCATTCACTCATCAGATGTCCTGAGCCCTCCTCTGCTCACACATCAAAGTTAGGGAAGAAGGGAACCCCCCTCCACCACCTGCCCCAGCTCAAGACAGGGAGCAGCAGGGGCCAAGGTCACAGCTCAGACACATCCAGCACTCCTCCAGCACAAGCCACAGAAGAGGGCTCCTCTCCCTTCCAATGGCACGTTTTCAAGCCTGTATCATACACTGCCACAGGCACTGAATGTGTTTCAAATTCTGAAGAGCAGGGTCAGAGATTGAGAGGGGTGGAGATGCCCACACACAGGCTGCATTGACAGACCCTGGTTTGCCACACCACAGAGAAGAGAAGGAAACAGTACCTGGGCTGGGACACACATCAGGAGAGACTCTCACCTCCAACAGCTGAGCCCCAGGACTACACCACCCACCCTGGGCTGCTGAGCACCACCCCTAGGACATCATTGCTTTCAGGGAGGTTCAGGGTCTATGGTGGAGCCTGACACAGGACAGTGGGCTCATGTAAGAGAGAGGTCCAGGGCAGGATCCCTGGCTTCAGAGGGCCTTTCCCCAACCCATCCCACACAGGGCACTTCCAGGGAGGTCTCATACCTTGGTAGAACTGGGTGTTGCCCAGGAAGAGGGTGCTGTTGAGGATGGCCAGGACCCAGCAGAGGGGCAGCAGGTAGAGGACACAGATAGTGCCCAGCAGCGCCCCATAAAACCTATGGAAAGCAGCAGGATACTGCGGTCAAGGCAGAGCAACCCACATGACAAAATAAAACCCCTTCCTTCACCTGGTGTTCCACCTGTTCTCTCCAAGTACCAAACAAATCAAACAAGGCGCCGCAGGCCTGGCTGAGCCCCTCTCCCCACCAAGCCCACCACAGGGTGCCTGACCCAGTACTACTCACTGGGAAGAGACAGTGGGGTTCTCCCAGTACAGCACACGGTACACTGCCTCACAGCTGCAGCACATCCCGCTCAGAAACCCCTCCAGCTGGATCAGGCTGCGAATGAGACAGTCACAAAAAAGCTCTACAAACACACACCCTCGTTCCCCCACATTCACACGGGTTACGGTGGCCAAACTGGCACAAGCCCTGCACAGCCTCTGAGAAGCCCTTCTGGCTGCAGAGGCTCCCACAGTGCCACCGCTGGGGCGGCCCCAGGGACTCACAAGCTCTTGACCTGGGCGACGGCCTCCTGCCGCGAGAGCTGCACCTTGCGCAGATCCTCCCTGCGGATGCTGTGGTACCTCCTGCGCACCAGCTCCGGCTCCGAGGGCCGGGCCCGGCACGTCTCTTGCAGGTAACCCAGCAGGGCCGGCACCGCCACCAGCAGGGCGAGCACCGAGTACCAGGCAGCTGGAAAAGACGGGACAGCGTCAGCCCGGACGGTCCGGGAAGGGGACCAGCCCTGACCCCTGACACGCACCTTGGCCGAGAGTGAGCAGGAGGAAGTTGAGGCCGAGGCAGACCAGGAGAGAGCACACAGGCCGCTGCCACCTGCCGAGAGAGGGGAAGGTAAGGGACATGAGACCCCAGGGACGGTCTCGGTCTCAGTCTCGATCGCGGCCCAGCCCGCACCTACCGGAGGAGGGAGCGGACACCCTCGGCGGCGTCCCGCAGCGGCTCCAGGTAGAGCTCCAGCCGCCGGTAGCTCCGCACCAGCTCCAGCAAGTCGAAAGCAGCGGCGGCCTTGGGCGGCGACGGCTCCGGCGGGGCCTCACCGGCTCCCGTGGCCCCTTCGGGGCCGCCTGCCGCCCCGTCCCGCTCCACCGCCTGCATGACGGGACCGGGAGCGGAGCGGCCCCGCCGCGCTCGGCCCAACCCCGCCGCGCGCTCCCGTG
>NW_024580672.1:10291848-10305189 GCF_017639235.1 Corvus kubaryi
AATGGGAGCGGCGGGCCGGGCGCGGCGCAGGGCCCCGCCCGCGGGGAACCGGCCGCTCTCGCCGCCGCCTCGGCGTGCCGGGGCCCGCCCGCCTCTGCCCGCGCTGGGTGCCAGGCTGCGTGCTGGCTCCTGCGGCCGCTCTGGGCGTGAGGCTCGAGGCCGATTCTCGGTGGGCCCGGTCTAGACACGGGGTTCGGCCCCGTCCCGATTCGGGTCTGCTCTGGTGTAGGGCTCAGGCACAGCCTAGATCCGGTCCCGGTCCAGGGCTGGGCACTGATCCGGGTCTAATCTTGGTTCAGGGCTCAGTTCCAGTCTGGGTCTTTGCATGGCCTGCATTCAGCTGTGTCGGGCACGGTGGGTTTGTCCCCATGAGCCCGTTGCTGGACCACCTCTCCCCCAGGAGAGACCAGAGAGCAGCCCCGCACCCAGAGTCCCTGGAAGAGAACAACAGGTTCCTCACGGGCCCGTGAGCCTGGCTGGCAGCTCATTTGCTGCCCCTCCATGCCCCCAAAGCAGCCCAGCCCTGGGTGCACTGCCTGCAGCCCTGCTCGCACTGCTCCAGGCACCATGGGCTGTCCTGAAAGGTGCTTGCAGTAGAGCAGGGATGCTGGCTCCCAGGAATGCTCTGGGAATCCTGGGCTTCATCTGATGCCGAAAGTTCTAACCTTGTTATAACCCTGTGATGGCTGTTGAACAACGAGGGCTCAGTGCTGCTGCCAGCTGCCTGCAGCCTCTGATGAACAGGGTGTGTGTCCCATAGGCAGAAGGCTGGGTTCCCAGTGACATCTCAGCTGTGGGTCCAGGTCCAAGATTCAACCCTGTCCCAAGAGTGCATCCCAGAGCTGGAGCCAGTCCTGGGAGATGCTGGCAGCCCTCCGTTGGCCCCTGACCCACCAAGGGCCAGTCAGCGTGTACATGATTGCCCAGCAGTGCCCTGGCCCTGGGACAGAAGGTCCTTTCAGCATGGAGTGACAAGGCCCTTAGGAATGCAACTAAATCCTGTCCTCAGTGCATCCCACAGCCACAGAACCCTGCGGACTTGGCTTCCCTCTGCTCTGTCGGGAGCCCCATGTGAGCATCAGGCTGTGCCCTGTCTCTGGACAGGCAGCAGGGCCAGGGATAGTCCCTGTCCTCAAGGGCAGAGGCTTAAGCCTCTCTAGCAGGAGCAGTGGCTCAGCACCAGGGAGCCTGCCTGTGACCCTAGAGCACCCCAGGACTTCATGACCATGGCCAGAGGCTCCAAGCAGAGAGGCCCCAGGGTGCAGGGCTAGAGAGCTGGGTGTGATCTCAGCTCAGACCTCATACCCAGCAGGTCCCAGCCCATCACAAAGCCCCAGACACTCAGTGAGCGCCAACATCGCTTTATTTGGAAGGTGAATCCATTGGCACCTGAAAGGAGGCTGTAAGGGGATAGAGCTGGTGTGACAGACAGGGCTGCAGAAAGCCAGGAAAAGGCACTTGTGGTGGCAGAAGCACCGAGGGCATTTTGGACAGCCTGGGCCAATGGCCGCACCAGAGTAGGCAGAGGCAGGTGGTGTCAGGGACCAGCCTTGACACCGGGCAAAGACAGCACGTCCCACCCAGGGCCTGCGGGTTAGCAGGGCCCCTGAGCATGATGGGGTGCACACTGGGACAGCACATCATGATGGAAGTGGTGACCCAGTACCAATCCCAGACCCCTTCAAGCCCCCAGGGCAACCATGGCTGCTGCTCTCCACCTCACAAAAGGCTCCAGGGAACCCCAGGCAACAGCCAGCTGTGGCCAGCTGCTGGGGACACCCATCTCACTGATCTGAGTCTACACAGAGACTGGAGCAGACCCTTCCTCGCACTGGGAGCAATAGAGAGGACCTGCCTCTAGGCAGGGTGAGGAGGGCTTGTGGCAGGACAGCCCTAGTGTGGTGCTGCTCCAAAAATTCTGTCTCTGGCTGCCCATTTCTCAAGTCAGCCCTACATGGCCTCATCAGGGCTTGGCACCCGGTGAGTTGTGGAGGCTGATCCAGGGCTGGGCTGGCTCCAGTGCTGGTGTCCTCTTCTGTTCTCCAAGATAGGCTGTGGTCCCACAGTGCCTGGCCCCAGCTCCCCCATGGTCAGAGTGCTAGCACAGCCTAGCATTGCCATGCTGTAATGCTCACCCTTCCCTTCCACCTCACCACAGTCTCCAGGCTCTGCCCAGTCCCAGAGAGTCCAAAGATGGGAATGTTCCAGGATGATAAACCAAGTGCAGCAGAGACAGGCAGGGCTGCAGGCTGATCTCCAGAACCATCAGCGAGGCTGTTTCTGTCCCTTTTGGAGTAGCCTGGCCCCAGGGCTGGTTCAGTGGCTCTGGGTGGCTTGGAGCTACAAACGTCTCTACAGGACAGCAGGAGGAGAGAACAACCCCATGACTGGTTCCCCTCAACCCCAAGGGCACCTGGTCCCATCCCAGGATTGAACAAACTCCAAGGCTGGAGGAATTTACCCCCTGCCCAGGGTGACGGACAGGTTACAGCTCCACTTGCCCTTCCCCTCACTACGCAGCAATGGAGGCCTTGCTCCCCTGCTCAATCCCCACACCGGACTGAGGTGATGCTGGATCTGGCTGTGCAGTACCTGGGTATCTCCACACCCCCAGAGTGCAGGGCAGGGAGGGACCGAGCCCTTTGGGGCTCCAATACGATGAAGGACGTTTTCAGGCCAGACAGAAAGAGGGGCCCAGGCTGGGGAAGCCAAGTTCAGAGCCTCCCTTAGGGAATTGTGGAGGCACCATACAGCTGGAATAGCAAGAAGGGGCTGCCAGCAGGTCAGAGGGGTTTATGCCCATCCAACTCCACTAGGCACTGCTGCCCCCAGCTCAGCTCCCCCAGGCCAGTCTCCCTCCACCCCAGGGACTGGTCAGCACCCACCTGAGCATGCAGCATCTGCAAGACCAGGGGCAGGGAAGTTTGGCTGGAGTCTTAGGAGGGCTCCCAAAGATTGGTATCCCTCTTAGGGGCTCCCCATTTGGGTCCTTCCACTTGCAGTAGCCTATGTCTGTCCAGGGGTGGGAGAAGGGCCTGTGCAGTGGCTGGGTGTCCACGGTGTTTCGGTGCGTTGCAGCGAAAGCCATGCTCGGCGAAGTCCTCTGTCTGTCCATCCATCTGTGCAGGAGTCTCTGGAGGAATTGCAGTGCAGTCAGCCAGGAGAGGATGGGGCGGCAGGGTCATGTCATCCCAAAGACGGGCTGTGTTCTGTCGGTGGCTGAGAAGGGGAGCCAAGTGGCACGGGATCTCAGATGATGTCTCGCTGGTCCTGGCAACGCCGTGACAGGCAATAGAGCCCAGAGAAGAGGTACAGGCAGGCAGTGATGCCCCCGCAGATGGAGGCGCTCAGGTAGGCACTGTAGAGGCAATGCTGGCTGTAGCCCGGCAGGTTGCAAAAGCTTCTCTGCTTGGCCTTGTGACCCATGATGCCAGTGGCAGCTGCGTAGAGCCCCACGCCCAGTGCCAGGTCGTGCACCAGGTTGGTGAGGAGCCAGCGGGAGCCCAGCCAGGGCACCAGCTCCCAGCGCCCCAGCAGGCTCAGCCCGAAGAGGGCCAGGGTGAGGAGCCAGACCAGGACGGCGGCAAACAGAGCGAAGTGAGCCGCCCCCTCGTACTTATGAGCCGCTACCGTCACCCAGAAGGCAGCGCCCAGCGCCAGCTGCCCCAGGCGTAGCAGGCCCAGCGGGCTCCGCAGGTAGGCGCGATGGAGGCTGAGGGAGCCGCGGGCCGGCGGCCCCGGGGGCGGCGGCACTGTCGGAGGAGCCGTGCGGGCCATGGCGCGGCCCTGCCTGCTCCGGCGCGGCTCGGGCGGGACTCAGGGCCCCGGCAGCGACTTCCTCCCCGACCGTTGCCAAACATCTGGCACTTAGCGGTCCTCCCCGCGCGGGGCCTCTCCTCTCCTCCCCGCCCCGCCTCCGCGCCCCGCCGCACCTCCGGCCAGCCCATCATGACACCCGAGAGCCGCCGCGGATGCGCCGTCGAGCAGGGCCCGCCGCGCCGCTCCCGTGCTGCTGCCGCCGGGGGGGAGGGGGGACAACAACGCGGGCGCGAAAGGAGACGGCGACCGATGCCGGCGGCGGGGCCCAGAGACAGCGCACCGGGACCCCGTGCGGCGGCCGGCGGGGGGCGCGCGCCGGGGTTCCCCTTACGTCATCTGGGATTCCCCTCGGAGAGGTGCGCGGCGTGGCCCCGCCCGGGGCGGGGCCTCGCACCCCGCCCGTGACGTCACCCACGCCACGTGGCCTCCTCAGCGGAGCGGCGCGGCCGCGCCCCTCGGCGCCGATTGGTCCTGGCAGCGGGAGGCGGGCGGGGATTGGCGGCGGGGCGGGGCGGGGCGGCGCGCAGCGAGCGGATGAATGGGGCGCGCGGCCACGGCGGGACCCCGGTGCGGTGGCGCGAAGCGGGTCCGGGAACGCAGCGGGCACCAGGCGGAGCCGCCCCCGCCAGGTCTGTGCGAGGGACCGGTGGGCGCGGGGCGGTGTCGGAGCGAAAGTGGGTCACGGCGGGGCCTAGCGCCCCGGGCGGGGCGGGACCGGACTTGCGTGCCCCGGCCCGAGCCGGGGCGTCTCCCGCGTTCCCGGGCGGCCCCGCCTGCGCGGCTGGCCCCCTGCCCGGCGCCCCGGACCGCCCTTCCCCCGCTGCCCGCCCTTCCTCACTGGGCATCCGCCCCGGATCCCGGGGCAAGCGGACCGGACCGGACGGCGAGACCGGAGTCTGACGCCGACTGTTCGGTGCCCGCAGCGGCCAGGGCCATGGGCCCTCCGGCCTCGGTGGTGAGCGACTCTCCGGGACAGGCGGCGCCCGCAGCCCGCGCCCGTAAGCGGGCCTCGGCCAACATCTTCCAGGGCGTGGGGCTGCTAGAGCTGCGGAGCCTGTTCCGGAGCGGCGGGGCCGAGCGGCCCGAGGAGCGCGCCCGCCTCGTCTGGCGGTACGCGGGGCAGCGGCGCATGGCGCGGGCCCTGCGGCGGCTGCGGCGACGGCGAACAGCCCAGCCCGGCGGCGGGATGGCAGCGCTACGGCGCTTCGAACACCTTCGGTAGGTGCGGCCCGGGGTGGCGGCGCAACCAGGGAAAGCGCGGCCGGGCCGCGTCGCTAACACACACCTCTTCCCCGTAGGATCGTGGAGAAGAAGCTGGAGGGTGACTGCGGGGCCGAGACAGGCTCAGGGTCCATGCAGCAGCACTGAGCAGCTGGGCCATGGAGAGCAGCTCTTCAAGGACACTAAGTGTACTGGGCAGGGTGCAATGAATGGTTAATAAAGGGTGGACAGTGGTGGCTGGTTGTGTCCTGCTCATCCCTGGCCTTCCCCCAGAGTGGCAGAACCATGGTCCAGGACGTTGTACGGCACCTAGTGTAAGGGGAACAGCCCCACAGCACAGGTCAGGTTGGAACAGACCTCTGGGTAATCTGGTCCAACCTCCCTGCTTAAGCAGGGTCAGCCTAGAGCAGATGCCACAGGATTCCATTCAGATAGTTCTTGTATACCTCTTGTGAGGGAGACTCCACAGCCTTTCTGGGCAATCTGTTCCAATGCACAGTCACTCACACAGTAACTGACCTGGCACAGTGATAGGGACAACTGAAGAACAAGTTACATGCTGCCCTTCAGGAGAAGGAATGCTTGGAAGAGGTAATAGAGATTCTCCAGGGAAAGATTTCTCTGCTGGAAGACCAGCTGGCCAAGCTGGAGGAGTGTAGCGCCCAGGAGAATGGAGAAATCATGGGGGACATTCTGAAGCTGGAGGAGCTGAAGCAGGAGGTGTCCAGCCTCACTGCCAAAAGAGCAAAGCTCCAGGCCATGGTCCTGTGGCTGAAGGAGGAAAAGCAGCTGCAGGAAGCAGCTCTACAGTCTGAATGTGGCCACTTCGAGGAGGAGAAGCAGCAGCTGGGCAGCCTCATCTCCAGCCTCCAGAGTTTCCTCTCCGAGAGCCGCTGGGCCCAGGCGAGGCTGGAGCAGGACCTGCAGACACAGGATGCCAAGGGACAGCCTGGGCAGCTGGTTGCCCTCAATGCCCAGCATGAGCAGATAGGAAAGGGACTCTGTCCTGCAGCAGCTCCAGCAGTTGCAGGAGGCCAGTGAATCCCTGTGCAGGTACGTATGGATACCAGCCATGGGCCGAGGAGCCCCGAGCTGCTCCAGGGAGCTGCAGAGGCGCAGATGTAGCCAGCTGAACAGCAGCTCTGTTATTCAGATGGTTGCATGGTTTAAATACATTACATACATTTCTACAGTGCATTAGAACAATACATTTTGGGTCAGTCAAATGCAGCTGGGCCTGGCCAGGGAGTTGGGATCTCCATTCCTGCCCCCTCTGTGCTTACACAGCCAATGTTGAGCCCCCTCCCCATTGCAGGAGACAAAGCAGCTGCTCTGCTCTCCCAGGCTCACCTGCCTTCATCCCCCTCACTCCCCAAAGATGGGCTAACAGGACAGCAAGACCCAATACTGACTTTCCCTAGCAGCCTGAGAAGCCACAGCTCAAGGCAAGCGGGTACAGGCAGCAGCCCTGGTACTGTTTTATACAACACAAGCTCAGCAGCTGCTGGTGAGAGAGGGGCTCCCTGCCTCCCCCACCCACAGCAGGCCTGCAAGATTGTCAGCTCCAGGGCATCCAGGAGTCCATGCTGGTCCCCCAGTGCTCCCAGCCACGTGGCAGAAGAGCCCCTCCAGCCCTTCCCTGGCAGCCCCTGCCCCTCAAGAGGGTCCTTAGGCACAGACAAGGCTGGCACCATGCTGGCTGCACAGCAGCCAGGGAGCTTGCTGGGAGAGGGGAAAAAGTCAAGCAAGAGCCGCCATGGAGACCAGGCAGGAGAAATGGACTGGGGCAGAAGGGGAGAGGTCCCATGGGAGAGCTCTGTGAAGCCGCCTGCTCTTCACAGGGACAAGCCAGCACCTTTTTCCCCTTAATGTCTAACTGCACCCAAGCCAGTCCCATGCTGTCCCTCTTATGTCCCCTCCTCGAGCCTCTAGCCAGAGAACAGCCGTTCATTGCGGTCCCCGCTACGCCAGTGGGCAGCAGGAACTCCCCCTGAGGAAAGCAGCGTGCACGGGGTTGGGGCAGGGGAGGGACAGTGGAGGAGTACAGCACACCCTCAGGGAAACAGAGGGGGTATCACCTGCTAAAGGCCTTCCCAACCCGGCAGCTGGCATGTTGGGGAAAAAAAAGGGCCAGTGGCTGGTGTAAAGGGCTGGACGGATCCTGGCTCAGGCAGCCTGTTCATCCCAGCCCCAAGCAGGGGTGCTCAGAACCACATGCAGGCCAAGGAACAGAGGCAGGGGCAGGGTCCCAGCCATGCCACAGTTCCTGGCAGATTCCCATACCTTCCCCCTGGCCTCTGCCCCAGGCAGGGCACCAAGCTCCAGTGGAGCTGGGGAGGGACCATGCCCAATCCGCCTGGCGCCTCCAGTTCAGCTGCAGGTTCCTCCAGCCACGCCTGCTCGCTCTACCCTGAAGGTCGAGTCCCAGCCACAGAAGCCAACAGTGGCCCAGCTCCTCTCGCAGTGCTAGTCCAAGGTGGCCAAGCCCTGCCCGTGGCTCCCAGAGCTACCACCATGAGAAGAAAGGCTTCCGGCTCTGGAAGCTCTGCGTGTAGGACTCACTGGCGGAGCGCTGGTGGGAGCGCGCTGTTTCCACAATCACAGGTGGCATCTGAACCAGGTGCAGTGGACTCTTCCCATCTTTCAACGCCTGAGTCAGGTTCAGGATCTGTATGGCACAACAGAGCAAGGCCTGAGCTGCCCTGCCAGAGCAACAGAGAGCACCCACACCAGCACCCTTCCTGCCATGCAGGCAGGATGAGGCTTCCTACCTCACCCAGCTGTCTTTCCTGTGCACAGCTTACCTGGCCTCTCATGACAGCAATCTGCTTGTGAAACTGTCCCCTGTCAAAGCCAGGGTCTTTCTGCAAGAGAAAGAATGAAGAACACAATGGGATCCACCCACTGCTTCATGCTATGCACAAGATACCTATTCCCCAAGCCCCTCCTCCTGTCCCATGGGGTTCCTGCTTCTCCCCACACTGAATCTTCAGCTCCTGGCAGAAGTATAACCCTGCTGTGCCTCAGCCCAGAAATGCTGTCAGGAACTTGACCACCTTTCTTTTCCTGCAACCTTGACAGGGAGCTCCCCAACACCACTCCCTCTTCCTCCTCCCACATCATCTTAACCCACTCCCCCAGCTCACCTTGAAGAGCTCATACAGATCTTCCTCCAGGTCCTTGACAAAGTTGGGGTCTGAGATCTTGGGAAGAATCAGGTCCTTGATCTCCTGTGAAAAGGGGATTTTGGCCTGGGGCAGCCATGCCCAGTAGAATGGATCTGTGGGAAGAAGCAGGAGACATTAGAATTGGGAAAAGCAACACACGGTGCCACATCTGGTGTGCTAGATTCTCTGCATCTGGGACACAGGATCCAGCATCTGCCTTCTACAGTCTCTGCTGAGGAGCTGCCCATGAACCCAGAAGTTGCAGAGGCACAGCCCTAGCCCTCTCCTCTACAGTCCTTGAGGAGGATGCCCAAGCATGGAGTTGTATGGCTTGCCATGGTGCCTTGGCACAGCCTGAGGGACTCACATGCTCTCCATGAGTCCGGGTGTTTCAAGGGAAAGGCCAAACCGTTGTCTATAGCAGCCAGCTTGATGATGGGCTCCTTCACCACTACCCAGTCGCTGTCCTGGAAGGAAGTGAAGCATGTCACAAGGAGGTCCTCCCAGCAGGAACAATCCTTCTCCTACTCTCTGCAGCCCCACTGTCAGGATCTCTGCCCTGGCTACCACAGAGGCACGGCAGCCTCTTGCCTGTAGCACGGTCCCTTGACTGTAGGGAAACATAGTCTACTTTGGGTGGGAAGGGGGACAAAGCTGTTTCCCCCCCAGGCCTCACTCCAAAGATGCACAGGTCCAGCAAAACCAGTTTCCCCCAGCAACACCAGTTTCCCCCACAGAGTTCAGCTGCATCCATCCTCATGAAGTCCCACTAGGCCACAAACCATCCATGCAAAGGGTAACAAAAGGCCCAGGAGACAAGATCAGGCCTCCACACACTTGGAAACCCAAGCCAGATGGGAAATTCCTGTCCTGCCTGCCGAGCGGGCAGCTTCCAGGAGCAGAGTCCCCATGTAGCCCCTGCCAAGGAGCAGCCACTCACCCGCACGCCCGCGCTGTCCAGGGGACAGTCATACTTGATGAGCCAGTTGTCATTGCCCCGATCTGCAGGGAGATAAAACCAGCTGTGTCAGCACCAGGGCCTCCCTGCAGCATGCTGGGCAGAAGACTGTTCCTCCTCTGACCCAGAAGTGAGACAGACATTTTAGGCTCAAACTCTACCCCTAGGTCCTTAAGCTTGCTGCAGGCATGGGAAACCACATCAAGCCCCTCACAGCCAGCCCTAGAGATCCACATTGCCAGCTCCCAAGAGAAAGGTCAGAGTGCAACTTCAACCCCTACCAGCCTGGCAGAAACTCAGGAATGCAGTGTGAAATGGAATATAGGGGCACAGTCAGGTGCTTGATTTCTGGATGTCCCTGGATCCTCACAGCTGGCAAACTTTCACCTGAGCACTGTGGTAGATCCAGATCTGCCAGAACACAGGCCAGCAGCCAGAGCCTCAGGTGGTGGGCAGCCCAGCAGCTGCACTCTGCCTAGAGGAAGATGTCATGTGGCAGCAACCAAGGGGAGAGGAGTTTCAGGTGCTGGGAAAAGACAGCAAGACCCTATCTCCCTCCTCTTTCTCCAGCATAGTAGGACATGAAGGAGCAGGCAGCATCCAATGCCAGGCAGCTGGCCCTACCTGTGTTCCTGATGATGTAATCCAGTACCACCAGCCGCTCGAACTGCAGCAGCAGCTGCCGATTAGTGTTCTCCGGGAGCGGCTCGGCTTCAAACCGCCGCAGCCAGTAGTCTGCATCCTTGTAGCCTTCCACAAAGAGCTGGAAGGAGCCCACCTGAAGCAAGGACAGGCTGTATTACAGAAGGCCACAGAAACCAGGGGGTGCCAACAGGCAGGCACAGAGGCTGGCAGCCCTACCTTGGGTGGCAGACCAATGCGGTTGAAGCGCTGGCCAACTTTCGGCACCTTCTCCAGGGCCAGCCTCTTTCCTCGGGACTTCACCCTGTCAATGGCACTGTAGTTAAAGGTCTCACTGGCCAGATACACCACCTGGAGGGACATGAGCACAGTCAGCAGGGGCCTCTGGCAAGTCACAAGACTGCCTCATAAAACCAAGACACAACATTTCCCACAGCTCTGCCCAGCACAAGGATCCCCAGGGTTTGAGCAGGAACAGTCCTGGTCTAGAGCACTCCATCTCCTAGGTCAGCAGTGGCACAAGGCAAGGTGCAAGCAGAGCTGTGTGGAAGCACACAAAAGCCTCCCCAGAACAAGACCCCAGCAGCTGTCCCCTCACCTTTGTGCGGGGAACAATGTTGAGTTCCAGCTTCTGGTCTACCAGGCTGGCACCCGCCTCCGACAGGTAGCCCTGGTTCAGGACAAGGCAGTCTCTCCCAAAGCAGCACGGGCAGCACAACTTCTGCAGCCACTTGGTCCACTTGGGGTTCAGCTGCCCATATGGCTCCTCATTCTTGGGCTTGAAGACGCCAATGATTTTCTGTGAGTGGGAGAGAAGAGGGCTGAGTCCAGGCAGTTGGTAGAGCTGGGACACCTTCCTCAGCCCGTGAGCCGGCCCACAGTGGGGACACTACGGAACAGGTCCAGAACTGCCCCTCATTAGGATAATAACCAGCCTTTGGGACCAGGCAAAACCTCACAGCTCCTGATATGGAGGTGGGAAGAGCTGGGAAGGACACCTCTCCAGCCAGTACCCCATCCCACAAGACCAGAGTGCTGCCCAGAGACCTTTATACCCAATTTGTCCCAAAAACACCGGTGATGATGCAGTCTCCTGGTAAACACATAAGTCTCATTCCAGCGACCTTTGGATGGCTAGGGAGAGCTACTGCTCATCGTTGGTCATTATGTCCACACAGGAGAGGGTCAGGGATAGCAATCCCGGCCCTGGCTCAAAAATCCATTGAACAGAGCTGATCCCAAACTGACCAGAGGAAAAGGACCATAACAGCCAAGCAGCTGCAGGGTCCCTGAGGAGCCAGGGCTCTGTGCTGGGGGCCCAGCAGGAGGGCTGACTCTCTGGGTACACTGTGGATGAGAGGGCACAGGCAGCTCCAAACTGGCCACCAGCTGGTACCAGCAGCACTCCCAGCCCCTCAGTCCAGCCTTGCATACACCGACCCAACAGTGGGGACAGCAGAGTATCCCACTGCTGCAGAGAGCACAGAAGCCTTGTGTGGGGCACTGCACCACTGCTGAGCCAGCACTGCCACACCACACAGATGAGAGCAGGGCCTTCCACAAGTGAGGCATCCCTGGGGGGCTGGCAGCCCCTGCTCTGAGGTGACTCAGCAGCACGCGCAACCAGGCCTCCATCCCATGGCTAGTGCCAGCCCTGGCCTGAGTGGGTGTCACTTCCCCAAGCTGAGCTCCTGCCAGAACATGGAAGTGGAACATGAGTCCCAGTGCCTCAGCAGGGAACCTCAATGCAATCTCAGTCTGTCCAGGACCAAAAGCCAGGCCAGAGCAAGCAGAACCAAGATTTTGTCCACCAGGAAGACAGAAAGGAAGGATTTGAGGGAACAGGATCACTTGCGCCATGCCCAGATCACATGCTGGAGCCACTTTCCCCAGGCAGGCAGGAAGGCAATCCCCCGCACCAGCCCCACACGACTGCCACGTGACTGTTAACCCATCCTTGGATATATGCCTGCAAAGAGGCCTGTCAGGAGCTCTGGCAGCATGAAGCCCTGTGCTCCATGAAACCAGTCCAGCAGAGCAAGACCCAGCCAGGCAGGAACAGCGTGGAAGCGGAGACCAGAGGCCTGGCAGCACAGCATCCCCTAGCAGACAGACCCGTGCTGAGAGCAGCACTAACAGGGAAAACAGGTCTACCTGGTGCCAGCAGCAAGGCAGAGGGAGCCCAGCCAGCACAGAGGAGCAGCTGGCAGTGGGGTGATCATAACCACCGGGGCTGGGCAGCACAGCCCAGCTGGAACAGCTCAGGCCCCAGCAGCCCCAAGAGAAATAATCAAAGAGAAAAGATTTTCCTCCCAATATCTTTCCCCCACTGCCCACAGTACCTACGCACTACACTCTCTCGTGTGCCAACAGCGGGACATTTTTAGTGACCCTGGGCAGCAACCACAGAAACCAGTCACACACCACCTTTGCCAACAGCAAATAGTCTGGGGGACCTGCCAGCTGACAGTGCCAGCAGTACACAGACTTTGACTCCTCACACTCATGCTCCAACAGCCGTCCTTGAGCTCAGGTCTCCTACAGCCAGGCAGCCTCCGACTTGCAATCCCCAGGCAGCTCATCTGGCTGCTCACTCCAGGTCTCATGTTGGGCAATAGGAGGGAGCAAGGCTGTGGCACAAGAAGCATGTATTTCCCCACACGCCATCAGCTCAGCTTGGAACTGCGTGGCACAGCTTCCAGGAGCCAGGTTTCACCCAGGGCAGGAAAACTAGGACACACCAGACCACAGAGCTTACTCCTGCTTCCCTGGAAGCCTCCTAGCACACACGTGGCAAGGCAGTCACAGGAAAAAGCAACAGCTCAAGTGATTAGGCAGGGAGCTAGCCTGTGCTGCATACACATCTAGTCAGTGGCACAGAGACGGCTGCCACACAGCTCACCAGATCTATAGGGGACCAGCTACATGCCAAGGACTTTGTCTCCACTATACCAACCACACGGCCACAGAGAAGACATCTCACTCATTTCAAAAAAACAGGCCAAAACCAGCTCAGCCCACGGAGTCACAGCCCTGGGGCTGGAGTCGCTGTGTTCAGATGCTGATGCACGGGCCTGGGGGAGGGGGTGACCCTTCCTCTTTGGGCACAAAGCCACAGAAGAGGTTGAATCAGCACTTAGACACTGCTCCCCCGCACTCTCGCTGCTGGTCCCACTGTACTTCTCCCCGGGGAAGCCCAGAGCTGCTCCGGCCGCTCCTACCAGCCCTCCACGGCTGGTCACCCCCGCCAGCGTCCCGCTCCCGGCCAGCGCCGCTCAGCCCACAGGTCTCCGGAGCCACGGGGGCGGCACCACCCCTGGGTCGGCCACGCAGGGCTGGGCCCAGCTCACCCCCTGCGGGTCCTTCACGAAGTAGCTGCCGCTAGAGCCCTGCGAGATGCGCTCGGGGAAGATGCCGCGCTCGCTGGCCAGCTCAGCCCGCCGCACGACCTCGGCAAACTCGGGATCCTCGGGGAAGTCGTTGCGCTCCCGCTGCGCCGCCGCCGCCGCCGCTGCCGCCGCCGCCGCCGCCGCC
>NW_024580672.1:10305589-10322886 GCF_017639235.1 Corvus kubaryi
GCCGCTGCCGGGCCCCGCGCCCCGCGCTCCAGCAGCGGCTGCCGCTCGCGGTCGCGGCCACCAGGGGAGCCGGGAGGGGAGGGCGGCGGGGGCGCGGCGGGCGGGAGGGCGCGCACGGCACCCCCCGGCAGCCCGTAGTCGGGGCCCTGCGCCCTCTCCGGCGACACCAGCGGGCTTGTCTCGTCCATCGCGCCGCCCGCCCGGCCCCGCCGTGCCGCCGCTGCCGCTTCCGCTTCCGTCCGCGTCACGGCCCATCCCCAGGGGCTGCTCCGCCCCCGCCACACCCCGTTGGCTGCTCCGTCCCCCGTCGCGCCACGCCCATCCCGGCCGCTCCGGCGGGAACTGCGGGGGCGGCTGCGGCCATGATACCGCTGGGGCGGGCTCGAAGGCTCTCGCGCCTCGCACCGTTCGTTCGGGGAGGCCAGGGTGTGTTCACTCCCCGTACACCCCCGCCGTGGCGGTTGGCGCCGGTGCCCCGCACAAAGATGGACGCGCTGGAGTGGCCGTGCCCATTGCTGCCCTTCACAAAGATGGCGGCAGGGCGAGGGCACCTCCCCTCTGCAGCCACGCCCAAGACGGAGAGCTCCTTGCCCCACACAAAGATGGCGACCGGCGAGGGCGTGCTGCGAAGCTGACCAATGAGCAGCCGCGTTGCTAGCGGTTGCCGTGGAGACAGCCAACGGCGAGCGGGGATGGACGCTGGCGGCGTGGCACCGCCCGGCAGGGCGGGGTGCTGGCAGGGGCGGTGGCCGCCACCGCCCCTCGGCGGGACGTGGTGGGAAGCGGTGTAGGCGGACAGCGCGGAGCCAGGTGAGCGCGGGCCGCGGGTTCCTGCGCCGCCCGCACTGCCCTCCCCGCTCCTGGGCACGCACCGGGCCCGTGAGCACCGCCACGCGTGTCCCGGTGGTGAGGCGTGCGTGTATCAGCCGTGGGTGCATGAACACACCGGGGTGTGGGTGCATCAGCCGTGGGTGCACGGACACAGCGGGGTGTGGGTGCACGGACACAGCGGGGTGTGGGTGCATCACCCGTGGGGACAGGGACACGACGGGATATTGGTACATCGCGGTGTGGTGCATCACCCGTGGGCGCGGTCACGCCCCCGGACACACTCTCCGGGTGGGGTGTGCGCGCATCCCCCGCGGGTGCTGCTACGGGCAGCACGTCCGTGCCTTTGCCCGGGGGTGTGTGGCTCAACGGGGTCGGGCACTCCTCGGCCCCTGTGCGGTTCGGGCTGTGCTGAGCGCGTTGCTCTGCTTGCGGCGGGCACGGTACGTGCAGGCTCTGGGTGGTGGGAGCCCAGCGCGGGCGGGTCCGGCTGCTGGCCAGGCTGGAGTGCTCGTGGGGGGGCTGTCGTCCGGGTGAAGTGTCACAGGCCGTGCTGGCCGAGTTCACAGCCCGCGGCAGCACCCTCTCCTCCGCCTGGCATGGCTGGGCAGGCTGCAGGCTGGGAGCCGGCGATGCGCTCCCCGTCCCTCCCATCAGCAGAGAGCACTGTTCAGTCGCTGTTCGCCTTCGCTGGGGCCGTTTCTCTGGACACAATGCCCTGGCAAGTTCCTGTTGTGCTCCCGAGTGCCGCATCCTGCTGGTTCGCGTGGTTCAGTACCCATCTCTTGGGTGATGCGCAGCCGGGTGTAAGCCCATAGACCCCGTTTGGAGGCGGGGAGCCCCTTCCCGTCACTGGCACTGCCTGAGCTGCACCGGCAGCTGCTGGTGAGGCAGCGCCCAGCCCACCTGCCTTCCCTGTGTGCTGGGGAGAGCTGTGCTGCGTGGCAGGGTTCTGTGAGATGTGCAGGGCTTCGGGGCCTGCTTGCTGTTGGCAGGCAGGTTTGCAAACCCTGGGTAGCTGAGCAAAGCCCTGAAGCCCCAGGATCCTATCTCTGCTGTCCCTCTTAGGAGGAGTGTCCACTCATCCCTGAGGGTGAACCAGGTCTGCCCATCCCATGCTGGATCTGGAAACCCCACAAGCTCTCTGTTCCCTCTCCTGAAGAACTGCCACTGAGCACAGCCCAGCAAGCATCTCCACTCCAAAACCCTCTTTTCTGCCTGGGACTGCCCCAGCAAAGCTGAGAGTGGCCCCTGGCCTGAGCCTGCACAGTGCAAGACCTCTGGGGTTCTGCTGGAGTGCCATGCCAGAGACAGCCAGTTCCTGCCACACTCCTCTTCCTGCCACTCACTCACATTTCACAGGGCTGTGACCCCCGTGGGCTCACATCTCCCTGAGCCCTGCAGTGGGCGGGCAGCAACCCGAACCTGGCAGCTGGGGTTTCAGAGCCTGGGCAGGGCAGCTGTGCTCCTGGGGTCACTTCCTCATCTGCGCTGTGCCCCAGCAGAGCTGTCCCCAGGGCAGACAGGCGCCTCTCTGCGAGCCCAGAGGATGCAAGGGCTCTGGGCAAGCCGGGCTGCTCTCCCTGCCCAGCAGCTCTCTGTGCCTCTCCCTGCCAGCTCTTGTCCTGCTGTGCCGAAGGCTGTTGCCATGACCCTCACCAAAGGCTCCTTCACCTACTCCAATGGGGAGGAGTACCGCGGCGAGTGGAAAGAAGGTGAGATGTGGCAGGAGGGGACGGTGCCACCCGTGCTGGGGTACAAGCAAACCCCACATCTCTGCCCAGCTCCACACTGGGGCAGGTCCTGCCTCTGTCCAGTGCTGCCCATTTCTGCTCTCACCTAGGTCGCAGGCATGGCATCGGGCAGCTGACGTTTTCTGATGGCACTACTTACGTGGGGCACTTTGAGAACGGGCTCTTCCACGGCTGCGGCGTGCTCACCTTCTCTGACGGCTCCAGGTGAGCACCCCACTCCTGCATACACCTCCTCAGGCATTCCCACTTGCCGTGGGGAGCAGCTGCCTCAGGACATCCTCCCACACAGGTATGAGGGGGAGTTTGTGCAGGGCAAGTTCAGTGGCGTTGGAGTCTTCACCCGCTGTGACAACATGACCTTTGAGGGCGAGTTCAAAGGCGGGCGCGTGTATGGCTTCGGTGAGTGCTGGTGGCATGGTGCAGGCATCGGCCCCTGCTCAGCACAGCCCCTTCCAGCATCTCCCACTTCGTCCCTCCTTCCCTGGCCCCATCTGCGGTCGGCGCGGCTCCCTGCCTCTTCACTTCCAGCCCTTCCCTCCCCTCCCCAGGTCTCCTGACCTTCCCCGATGGCTCCCACGGCGTGCCCCGCAACGAGGGCTTCTTTGAGAACAACAAGCTGCTGCGGCGGGAGAAGTGCACGGCCATCATCCAGAGGGCCCAGGGCGCCTCCAAGTCTGCCCACAGCCTGACAGCGTGATGGTGCCCCGCATCCCCTCCCACCAGAGCAGGGACCCCCCTACTTGGGCACTGGCTGGCCCTGCTGGCCCTGGAGAAGGGATGTGGCACTGCTGGGTGCCTCCCTGCCCTTCGTCCCCTCCAAGTGTCCTCCTGCCAACCCCTGCCGCTGGAGGGGATGGAACCCTCCGCTCTCCACCCAAGTGCCCTGGGGCAGCCGTGGTGCCTTCCCTTTCTGGCTGTAGCCCTGGCACTTGCTGGAGCAGCAGAAGGACAGTGTGACAGGGGCTTGGCCCCTCTGCCCCCCAGGAAGACTGTGGACCACTAGGGCTGCTAGCCAGTTGCAGAGGATGGAGCAGGGGGGTAGAGGCTGGTCTCTGACCCCACTGCCAGGGTGCCTTGGCTGGAAGCTGCTGACTGAACCACGTGCCCCCAGGGGGGTAGCTCCTGGCTCACTTTCTTGCCCTGGTCCGGAGGCAGGGTGGGCACCCCAGGCACCCTGTGGCCTGCACCCTCAGCTCTGGGTGACTGGCCATCTCCCTGTATGCCCAGGGTAGGGTGACGTTTTGTCCCCAAAGAACCCAGCTTGCTCTCAGGGCCAGCCAATGGGTTGTGCTCCCCTCATCCCTGTGCCAATGCACCCACCCACTGCCTTGGGGACATCAGCAGCAGCATCCCCACCAAGGGGGACTGGGGAGTACCCAGCCTGGCATGTGTCTGCTGCACTCTGGTGGAGATTGGTACAACGGTGAGCAAGGAGAAGGGTCAGCTGGAGCCTGGAATGAGGGACATGAGCAGGGCTGCGTGGGGTGCCAGGGCTGGAGCAGGGGGCCTGGGCAGGGCAGGAGGGGATAGAGGTATGGCGAAGGGGCAGGCAGGGGGCACACAGTTCCCCATCTTGCCCCCCACATGCGTCCTTCATCTCCCCATTACACGCTCACCTTCACCCCCGGTGCGGTCTGGCTGGCTGTGGCACAGGGGTCCCGGGAGCCCTCACCGCCCAGTGCAGGGCTGCAGGGGCTGTGCCCTCCCTGCCAGTCTCTGCCTGCACCGGGTCCCGTGCCTTGCTGTGACCCTGCCTTGTGCTGCTGCCTGCACAGGCCTCAGCTGAGTAAACCATGTTGCCAAACACCCGTGCCATGTTGTTTTTGCTGGGAGCAGAGACGGTGCGGGGGCCTTGCACAGACAAGACTGCAGACACAGAGAGGAGATGGCAAGTTTATTCATGGCACAAGGATCCACTCCTTCCCAGGTGAAGACAACAGGACCCTGGGGGCTGGCAGGGATACAGGCTGGCCTGGGGTTGCCCCCCTCTACCCACTCTGCCCAGGGCAGCCCTGTCCAACAGGAAAGACTAACAGGGGCGGCCTTCTCCTGGCCACCTCCCAATGTCCCCAGCATATCCCCAGTTCCCAGGGTCCCTGACTCCTGTACCTTCCTGGTGTGGAAAGGGGCAGATGGAGAACACCTCACAACCAGCCATTGGCACTGAAGGTGCTCTTCAGCTCTTCAGCCTGGGCAGGGCTCAGAGGGGCCAGGGGTGCGCGGCAGGGACCCCCATAGTAGCCAAACCACTCCATGGCCTTCTTCAGCCCCGGGATCCCGAACCGGCGGGTGACCTGTGGGAGGGAGGGAGGGCATGGGGGCTTTCTGGCTCCCATGGGCCAGCACGCTCTAGGGGCTCTGCTGTGCAGGCCCTGCTCTTCTGCTTGCCATCACTCCTGTCCTCCCTATGCAGGGCTGCAAGGCTGGCAAGGTGTGAAGTGGCTTCAGCACCCCATGAAGTGCCCACTGTGGGGTGAGGGTGCAGAGCACACCCACACAGGACTCTATGCAGGAGCTCTGTGGCACGTTGGGCTCTGCAGCAGGGACAGGCCACTCCACAGTGGGATGAGGGGCCCAGGAAGGAGCAGCTCTTCCCCCACACACACACTGCTGCCTATAAATAGTCAGCAAGGCTCTCACAGAGGGTCAGGTGGTGCCCAGTGCCAGTGGACAGGCTGTTCCTTAACGTGACAGGGCTGGCATTTCCCACCTTCTCACCTCCAGCCCATCTCGGCTCACTGGCCAGGTGCTGTGCCGTCCTATGCTCCTGAACCACCCCTCCACCCACTGCAGCCCCAGGGACTTCCATCCTTTGCCTCCCCCTGGCTCTGTCATAGCCTGGCACCCTCTCCCCTCAGCATCCGAGGGGCTCTGCCTGCTCACCGCCGTGTTGGGCTCAATGAGGCGGTGCTGCAGGTCACGGGCCTCCTGCCACCGGCCCTCGCGGCACAGGTGGTCCAGCTGGCACAACGGGTCACCCAGAACATTGGCGAGGGCACACACCCCCCCAGCGGCACCTAGAGACACCAGGACACATTGGCAGCCAGCTCAGCATGCTGTGCCTAGCCAGCACCTCCCGGTCCCTCCCCTGCCTCCCCCTGCCAGTGTCCCCAGGCCAGGATGGGCAGCTGCACCTACCCACAGCATAGCTCGCCAGCAGGAAGCCGGCTGATCCTGCCAGCACCTGGAAATCCTCCTGCCTTGTCTTGTGGACCATCAGCCCCATGCGGGTGATCTGGGGAGAGACATGCTATGCCCTGGGGCAGGCATCACCCTGTCCCCCTTGCTGCAGGGTGCCTGCTGGCAGCCCTGGGGTCCAGGGAAGGGCTGCAAGTCCCAGTTCCCCATTCCCAACTTAGGTCCAGGTTTGGTGGTAAGCAGCCCTGGGAAAGTCCTGTTCCACTCACGTCCCCACCGCTGTCCTTGATCCCAATGATGTTGGGGTGCTGAGCCAAGGTGATGACAGCGTCCATGGGCAGGTCCAGGCCAGTGTTGGCAGGGACACTGTAGAGCACCACCGGGATGGGGGATGCGTTGCCAACCTGCAGGCAGCCAGGCAGAGCTCAGTAGCTGGGGTGGGTTGGAGACACAGTGGACATGATCCCTCTCCTGCTGCCCCAGCTGCGGTTGCTGGCAGGCACTGGACGTGGCTCACCTCTGTGTAGTGATGGACCAGGGCAGCAGTGGTCATGGCACCCCGGTAATAGCAGGGTGTCACAACCAGCGCCACATCAGCCCCTGCCTCTGCCATGCTGACCGTCAGCTCGATGGTGGCCTGGGTGGCTGGGGAGGAGGCGGAAGGGTGAGGGGTGTTCCGGGGGGGACACATGCCCGCTGCACTGCCCCCCACACTGCCCACACAGGCACTCACATTCGCAGCCCGAGCCAGCCAGCAGCAAGCGGTCCCTGGGCAGAGCCTGGCGCACGCAGCTCACCACCTCCACCCTCTCGTGGGGTGCCAGGTATGGATACTCCCCATTGGAGCCCAGCACCACCAGTCCTGGAACACAAATATGGGGAGGGCAGGGCTCAGGCACAGGAGAAGGGTGCCAGGAATGTCAGGTATCCCCATTACTCTCACTCCCATCTTTGCTGCCGGCACCCAGGCAGAGCTCTGCAGTCCTCAGTGTGCCCTCTCTTGCCTAAATCCCTGCAGCCCTGGCCTCCTGGTCAGAAGAGAGGAGACTCTGGGGAGCACTGTTGTGAGGCTGCAACCTCTTTTGCAGCTCCTCTCCTATCATCTATCTGCCCTTGGCAATCGACAGATACATACCCCACGAATGTGTGAGTGTGCATGGGAGGGCAGTGCACAGGTTCAAGCCCGCACATGTGTGGAGCGGGTGTGCAAGCATGTGCTGGCGTGTGGCAGGGCTGTGCAAGGACACACACTTGTGCCCGGGCACGTGCCATGCAAGGGGCCCCAGGTGGGTGACCCGAGGGGTTGCCAGCCCCGGAGCGAAGTCCGGCTGGAGGCTGAGCACCCTTGGGAAGCTGGCAGGCTGCCTGCGTGCTGCTGCACAGCCTCTGTGGCAGGCAGGGATCTGACGGGAGCCTGCACGGAGAGGGACAGTGGGCAGCGCTTACCTCTGAAAGGGATGCTGGCGTAGCGGCGCAGGTTTCCCTCCAGCTGGGCATAGTCCACCTCCTGTGAGGGTGAGAAAGGGGTGGCGAGGGGTGGGAAGATGCCCCTGAGATCGAGTGAGGGCTCTGATCCCTGGGGGGTGCTGAGCCCCCGGCACTGCCTGGGGGCTGCCCACTGCAGAGCTGCCAGGGCAGGCCGGAGGGACGAGGTGAGGCGGCTGCTGAATGCCATGGTGGCTGGGTGCTGCTGCTGCCTGTGCTGTCTGCCTCGCCGAGGGGCTGTTAATGTTTGACAGGGCACGTGAGGGACCTGCAACCCTGCTGGGTAGATGACATGGGGGTGGTACCAGATGAGCTCAGGATGTTCTTCCCCCTTCAGGAGCTGGCTGCAGGAGCTCAGCACCCCTCCAGGTGAGCTTTGGCCACTCCAGTTGTGCTTTCCCTTCTGCTTGCCAACCCTGGCAGCTATCCCTCTGCCTCCTACAGGGCTGGGCTGCAAGGCCAGGGAGGGATCAGGCATCGCAAGCAGTCCCAGGGCTTTGGTCAGGGATCACCTGATCCAGCCGTCAGTGTAGGGTCTCCTGTAAACGGGTGAGTGTGAGCATTTCCATTTAGGGAGCATGTGTCCCAGCCTGAAAAGGGACCATATGTCCCCCAAGGGTGACTGCAGCAGGAAAGGCAGAAGAACAAGAAGCCATCCAACCCCACAGAGTGGCTGTCCAGCAGGGGTACAGCTGCTGCTCTCTGGCACAGGCCCAGCTTCCAGCACAGCATGGACTCAGGTTGAGCTGCCCTCCATGTATTTTTCCTTCCTGAGCTTGCCCAGGTGGGACTTTGAAGGACTGTGAGCAATCAGGGTGTCCTGCAGCGAGGAGTCCTGCCCTTGAACCACTTGTGTCACCAATACCTGAGTCCCTGTCATAGGAGGCAGGGCTCAACATGCTGCCAGATAAACCTGCTCCCAGGATAACCCATCTTCCCCAGGCGCATCAACCCTGGTGCAGGCTGCCCAACCTCACAGCCACCTGGAGCCAAATGCTGCTCTTTGCTGACTTTTATTGACACAGACAAGTCTTGTCTGGATCCTGCTGCTTGGAGCTGAGCCCAGCTCTGGTCCCTGCTTGGTGCCATCATGCAGGGACCTCCATCTCCCCCTGCGGCTGCTCCTTGGTCTCCAGCGCCTGGCGTGTGTCCACCTGCCACTGCTGCACCAGGTCTGTCGGGGTCTTGCCAGCCTGCAAGAGTGGGCAGAGAGAGGCTGGGCACAGGGTGGTGTGACATGGTGGGGCAGCAAATAGCCTCAGAGGTGCCCCCCCATGCTCACCTCATTCTTGGCCATCATGTCAGCCCCGTGCAGGATCAGCATTTTGATGATCTTGTAGCGACTGAGCCGTGTGGCATCATGCAGCGCTGTGTCGCCTTCCTGTGAGAGACACAGCTTCACTGGAGATCGTGGTCCAGGGACAGGGACCCTCTGCCTGCCCCAAGCACTGCTCCCCAGCTCCCAGCACACCAACCTCCACCAGGACAAGGGGGACTGTGCCTGTCCCAGACCTGGCTATGGCTGCAGCCACCCTGGGGCAGGGATGTGTGTGTCCAGATATGCCCCACTGTGGGTGCTGGAAGCCCTTGGAGGGGTCAACAAAGGGAGGGGGATCTGTGTTGCGACCCAGTGATGCCTGCATGACTGCAGCACTCACCCTGTCTGAGGCATTGATATCCACCCCACAGTGGATGAGATGCTCCACAATGTCAAGGTGTCCGGTTCGGGTGGCCACATGAAGGGGTGTGCTGAGCAGCTTGAGGGGGGATGAGATGGACATCAGGGGGGATCAGCACCCACACCTGCTAACCCAACACAGGGTCAGCTCTGGTATGCCAGGGTATGCTCCTGCCCCAACCCTGTGATCTGCTCTGCCCTGCTCACCTTGTCCTTCACATTGAGGTCTGCCCCACGGTCTTGCAGCAGCTTGACAGCATCCAGGTGCCCACCCCGGCAGGCCCAGTGCACGGCGGTGCAGTCCAGCTGGACATACAGTGCTGTGTCATGGTGGGGGACACCCCTACCCTGTGTCTGTCCCCTGCCCCAGCAGGTCCCCGTGCTCGAGCTGAACTGGCAGAGCCCTGCCTGTAGCCACCTCCGTGATGGGGACAGCACTGCCCCACTGCAGGGTCCCCAATATTGCTGTAGTTCTGGCTGCACCACACCCAGATGCTCAGACCAGCATGCAGCTGGAAGCAGGATCCAGCCTCACCCGGTCCCTGAAGTCAACAGTGGCCCCACTGTCCAGCAGCTTCTGCAGGATTTCCATGTGTCCCTCCAGTGAGGAGCGGTGCAGGGCTGTGCGGTGGAACTGCGGGACAGGGCAGCACATTGGTGGACAGATGCATCTTCCCTGGCCCAGTCTGGTTGTACTCCAGCCCTGTCCCAGGGATCTCAGCCCTTGCCCACAGGCACAGTGGGGCATGGCTGCAGGATACGGTGGCATGGCACAGGCAGGGGACAGCCAGTGGCTGCCAGGAAAGCTACCTCATCACATGTGTCGGGGGAGCCACCATCTGCCAGAAACTTCTCAATGACGTGCATCTTGCCCTGGACAGCAGCTCGCAGGAAGGTCTCTGGCTCCACAGGACCCTCCTGGTAATGGGACAGGCTCAGGGCTGGGGCAGCACAGGGGTGCAGGAGAGGGGACAACATGGGGGCCCCCTGCCCTGCTTCCCCAGGGAGGTCTCTGGCTGGCAGAGTGACCCGGGGGCTGGCCTGTGGGTGGCCCAGTCGCTATCCCAGCAGCCCCCCTCCCGCATCTTGGGACCCCCTGACGTACAATCTCCAGGGGCTCAGGTGGCGGGGTGGGCTCGGGGGTGGCTGCCCGCTCTGCCCGGCGCTGCCGGCGCTGCTTGCGGAGCTCGATGAGTCGTTGGATGCTGCCCACGTCGATGATCTCCCGCCTCAGATCCACTGAACTCCTCCGCACCCTCTCCTGGCCCTGGTGAGCACACACAGTCCCCCGTTTGACTTCTGTGCGACCAGCCACCCCTGGCCACCCCGCACCCCAACCCACTCACCTTGATGGCCTCAAGGCCCCTGTTCCTGGGGCCACAGCGTTTCTCCTCCTCCAGCTCAGGTGTGTTCATACGCTCCACGGCCGGCGGCTCCCGTGCACCATCCCCTTTGAGTTTCTGCACAGGCACAGCAGGTGCTGCAGGGTCTTGGCTGGCCACAGAGCAGCCCCACTGCCTCCATGCCCAGCCTGCCGGGGGAGGTGGCTCTGCGCGGGGCTCCCAGCTCGCCGCTGAGGTCTACAGGGGTGCCTGGCAGGTCTTGGGCTTGCACTTGCCTCCTCACCCTGCTCGGTAAGCTGGGCACCTGCTTGCTGCTCAGCTCTGCCCCATGGGCTAGAGCTGCTGGGTTGGGAACCTGATCCCCCTGAGAGCCCTTGGACACCTTGCTATATCCCCCAGGACGGCAAGGTCGGTGCCAGCCTCCTCACATCGGAGTCCCTAAGGATGGACACAGTGCAATGGGGGTTCCTACTAGAGCCCAGGAAGGTCCCCCTGCCCTATGGACCCACCTCCTCCTCCTCTGCCAGCTTCTGCTCAATGAGCTCCTTGGCCCGTTCCACATCCAGCTCCATGTCTGCCCGCAGTGCACAGTCCTGCGCAGGATGTGTCCTCCTCTCCTTGCTACCACAGGCAGGGAGTGCCCAGTCCTGGCTCCTGATGCTGCCGGCGGCTTCGCTGGCCTTGGGGCTTTATGCTGCTGGCCCCTCTGTCCCACAGTCCAAGGGCACCAACAGCTGTGGCTGCTCCACATGACTGGGGCAGCTTTGCCATGAGCTCACCCGCCTGCTTTCTGGTGGCCCTGACTCACCTCTCCAGCCCCACACCGTCTTAAAGAGAACCAACCCCCCCCCACCCTGGGTTGACCAGGACACCTGTGCTTGTTATGGGGAGCTGGGGTGTGCAGAACCTGTGACAGCCAGTCAAGAGAGGCTCAGCAGAGCAGGGACACGATCCAGGGCCATCCCACAGGCATGGCACCTATGCCTGTGCCACCGACCCTGGACAAGCAAGATGCTCCCATTGCTCCCATCACCCCATCTCTGTGCAACCAGATGCTGCAGTAGCCACCAACACAGCCTGAGGCTCCCTGGCACCTTTGGCAGGAAGGGGGCCTGCCCACCCCAAAGAGGCAATGGGTCCTCTCAAGCCTCTCAGCCAGCAGCAGGCAGCATGAGATGCCAGGAGTCACGGCCCCTCTGTGCAGCTTTAGAGGATGACCTCAGGTGTGGAACGTTCCGAGCAGCCCTGCCAGGGTCCCCGTGGCTGCCTGGCCTCCCTCACTGCACATGGCAGCCTGGCAGCAGGAGACTGGCCTCACGTGGGGCCAACAGGCAGAGCCAGCAGCTATTCCCGGCAGCAGGAACATTGTTCAAATCTCCTGAGCACTCCCCCCTTGTAAAATGAGGCCAACACTGCCCTGTGCCAGGACAGTTAATGCGCTGGGCACTGTCCACCAGCACAGGACCCGGGGGAGGAACAGACAGCCACATCACTGTTACCCTCCTGGGCAGTTCCCAGGGCCATCCTTGGGTGCCCTGTCCCATGGGTGCCACAGCAGAAAGATGCTGTTTTCACCAGGGCAGGCCATGGTGGCCATGAAGGTCATCTTGGGACTTTTCCCCTCCACGGACTGTCCCACCTAGCTCAAGGGCAGACATAGGCTTAAATCTCCAGAGGGGAAGCACCAGGAAAGGGAGGTGGTGACCCCACACTGAGAAGCAGCCGGAATGACAATGGGTCAATGCTGGTAATGCTGGGAAAGGGTCCTGGCAGGCAACCAACCAGGGCCGGCAGGACAGGGTCAGGGTGGCACTAGGGAACAAAGCTGAGTTGTCCAGGCTACCCTTGGCCACCCTGTGCCCATTCTGACATGGGAGTAGATATAGGACAAGCACAGGGACCTCTCGTGGCTATGGGTTACAGCCCCCTCCAGCCTGTCCCCAAGGCCAGACGAAGGATGAAAAGGCTTTATTGATAAATACAGACTATGTACAGAGGGGAGACATCTCCACCCAGCCCAGCACCCCATGGGTCTCCTGGCCAGGGGAAGCCAGAGCCCAGTGGGTCACAGTCTCTCCCTGCTGGCACAGCCTGGCAGAGGAGCCCCAGCCCCAGAGACATTTGGTCTCGAACCTCCTGCAGCAAACACGGCGCCTGCCCGTGTCCCCAGCCAAGGGGAGCCACCACGGTGGCACAGCCCCATGCAGACCTTTCTGGGCAGCCTCAGGGGGGAGCAGGAGTGGCTCCAGATGCGTTGGAACACAGCACAGGGAATCCCCAGATGTGCCACTGTACCCCAGACCCCTGCCATCTCCCCTCAACCAGTAGGGGGTGGCTCAGTTCCTGGGTGGGAGGGGCTGATTGACAATCACTTGCACAACAAAATCCTTCTGGATCTTGGTCTCCTGCAGTCGTGTGCGGTCAGTGAGCAGCTTGCCTGAGAAGAACCACCGCTGCCAGGCCAGGTCAATGCCCTCCTGCGCCTGCAGCTGCTTCTTCAGCTGCCCGATGGTGTCACTCATGCTGGCGCTGAGCCGCAGGTCCTTGCCGGTGGAGAGGCGCACCTTGAGGGCGAACTCCCGCCGGGTGTTGGGCAGAGGCTCCACTGGTTCCACCGCCGCCTCCTCCTCGCTCCGCTCCAGGATCAGGTTGACGGGGGGCGCAAGGCAGTAGACGGGCAGCTGGTACCGGTTGCCCAGCTCATCATAGCACTCCGTCAGGGACCCTGGGGACAGCAGGATGAGATGCTAAGAGTGGGCATCCCCATGGACCACCCAAATGTGGACAGAGCCACCCTAAGCAGTGTGGCACAGCCTGCCTTGCTCCCCTTGGCTGGGCTGAGCTCTGGATAGCAGGTTGGAGCCCCTTTCTACTCCAGCCTAGGACTCCTGTGTGCCCAGATATGGGGCACTCAGCACACACCCCACCCAAACCCCCAGTGCTGACCCTCACCATGGGGCAGGGTGATGCTGGCTCCATCGAGGATGGCCTGGGCCAGGCTGTGGTCATTGGCTTCTACAGCATAGGCAGCTGCCTTCAGGGCATCCCAGATCTCCTTGCGGCCTTCAAAGGCGGGTGCCGTGTCCCAAAACTCGTCCCGCTTGCTGCGCAGCTGCCCGTCTGTCATGGGGTAGTCGCTCTTCCACTTGGGACACTCCTTCTTCAGGGGCTCATTGCGGCCTGAGGAGGGGGAGATATTCAGCCAAAGGACAGGGTTCCCCCTTGGGCCCTGAGTCCCCCACCTGCCCACACCCACAGGTTCTTCCTGGGGACTTCCTGCACCTCAGCGAGGGTCTGAGGGATCACCCTGCCCAGTGAAGAACAGTCCCCAATGCAGCAAGGGGGAACTGGGCTAAAGCTAGCCCTGCCCAAGATCCCACTGGCCCCACAGCAGTTGCTCCCCCAAGTGACACCCTTTGCCCTCAGAGGGGCCAAGGGCTCTTGCTTCCATGTTAGGGGGATCAGTCGCTGCCCTGTGGGGCGGCCACAGGGCCTCGGGGCCCTTTGAGGCAGAGCAGTATTTATAGCTTGGGGAATTAGCCAGGAAATAAGCTGGTGAGTTGGAACAAGAAGGGGATTACAAAGGCTGAGCTGCAGCAAAGGGGGGGTCAGGACTTCACTGTCCCCTCTGCCCACCCCAGGATGACAGGGACCAGCTGCAGGCAAGACAGCAGGCACACAGCGTCCTGGGCATCAGGGGGACAGAGGGCACTACTGCCAGACTGCAGCTGTCCCAGCAACGGGCTGAACTGAGCTGGCTCTCCACAAAACAGCCCCCAGACATGTCCCCGCAGCCCTTCAGCAGCCAGCATTGCCCAGGGATCTGAGCCATGCCAGTGCCAGTCCCACACCACCATGCCCTCACTACACTGGGCTTTGGCCCTGTGGGAACAGCCCTGTCCCATTGGCCCCATGGCCAGGCTGGACACGTGAGGCAGGAAGGAGCTGTCACTCCCAGCTGAGCTGAGGACAATGAATGATAACAGCTCCTTCCTGTCACCCCTCTCCCTGAGCTGGCCAGACGGCCCCCTTCCTGTGGGGACAGGACGAGGGTAAAGTGAGGCTCCAGCTGGGCAGGAAGATGCCCGTGCCCACACAGTGACCTGTCAGGCAAGGTGATGCCACACACCCCAGCCACTGGAGACAGCCACCACTGCCAGCTGTGGGCTGAGCCAAGTTCCCCAGACAGCTGTTTCTGAGCAAGTGTGTGGTGACACAAGGCACTACACGACCTTTATGATTGTACCAGCCCTGCCTCACCCTACCCAAGACCACTGGAGCCGGCATAGCATCTGCTTCCCAGCAAGCACCCACCTCAAGGATCCCCAAGGGGCACAGGTGCTCAGCTACCTCAGGGCTGGGCGCTGAGCATCCCTGGGAGGCAGCATCCTGCCCACATCCCTGGAGGAGCAAGGGCAGCCGGCTACAGCCAGTGCTGCCGATTCAGCAGTCACGGTGCTGGGCCAGAGGGATTTGCAGCACCACAGGACACAGCAAGGTCAGAGGCAACACCTGCCCCAGGAGGGCAGTGGAGAAGTGTCCAGAGCCAGCCTGAAGGACATATCTGGGACCATGTCCCTACCTTGCTGTGGCCAGTGGGCTGGGGCACGTGTCATCACAGGACTCCTGGCCAGCACTCCCAGCCAGCGCCATTCCCCCAGCTCTGCTTGCAACAAAGGGAAGAGGCTGGCCTGGGGAGGCAGCAGGATCAGAGCTGTGGGGGTCAGCTGTTGCAGAGAGCAGGGGCAGGCTGTGGCTGCCTCGTGTGTACAGGCGTGCCCAGCAGCCTTGCCCAGGTAGGCAGGGGCTTAAGCCTCGTCTATTTATTGCTACCGCCCAGCCGGGCCAGCACCTTCTAATCACCTCCTGCTGCTCTATTCCTGGCCCTTTGTGCAACTCTCCATGGCAGCACCACCAGACAGGTCCATCCGCTCGCTGTGCCCGGACTCGAGCCAACAGGATCTGGCTGGCAGCCTGCCTGCCTCCTGCCCTGTACCTGCAGCACCCTGCCCGTGGCTCAGCCCCCCGGGGTGGCCTGGTGAGGGACCCCCAGGCACGAGGATGTGACCTGAAGGCTTCCCTGCCCTGGGGCTTGCTCCCTGTCTGCAGGAGCCTCAGGCAGCCCCAGCTGACAGGTCCTGGAGGCCCTGAAGAAGACATCAGCCAGATGGCACACACCACTGCTTCCAGCAGTGCTGGCTGGTCCGCTCCCGAGCCAGGCAGGGCTGGGATGCTGCATGCCATGGGCATCCCCAGCTCCTGCTGCGGTAAGCTGGCCACCCCAGAGACAATGCTGTCACCTGCTGCTGGGAGCCCTGGCAGGACCCCTCTACAGGGGGTCACAACAGGCCCCAGCCAGGGCAGGAGCTGGCCAGGCTGCTTTGCAGGGCCCCTGTGACAGCAGAGGTGGGCAGGAAGAGCCCCCCTCCCTGCTGACAGCAGGTCCTCATGTACTAGGATCTGCTGGCCCAGGGCAGTGTCCCCATACTGCTGGTGAGGGCAGCTGTAGCCTTGCTTCATCCTCCACCACCTGCTGAGCAGTTCCCATGGGCTGGTGGCACCATGCAAGCAAAGGCAGGAACCAGCCAGGGCACCTGGCACAAGGGACAGCCCTGCTCTCCCGGGAAGGGACACACTGAAAGAAAGCAGCAACAGCAACTGCTGGCAGTGTACGAGGAAGGGACCATGACCCATCACAGGAGAGCAAGTGGGGATGGAGACACAGGCTCTGCAGCCAGCTGCTGCCTGGCACAGGAGGGGATCACACAGATCCAGATGTTGGGATCTGACCCCACCCCCTCTCACAGCAGCCTGAGCTACGAAGCAGCGGCCTCACATCCCGCCAAGCTGAGGGAACAGTCAGCCAGGGACCCGAGGCCTCACTGATGCCCGCAAGAAGGCACTCCTGGGGGGCAAAGTGTGCCGGGTGGCTTACCATACCAGCAGGGCATCCCCGGGGCAGGCTGGCACACCTGCAGCCCCGCGCGGTGGAGGCGGCTGCCCACGGCACGGGCACAGCCCAGCCCGGCTGCCACGGCACCCTGCACGTGCTGCCGGAGCAGCGGGCACCTTCCCACGGAGAACGTCCTTCCCTCCTTCATCCCAGCTGCGGGCGAGGACCAGGGCGTCCCGTCCCGGGCACACGCTTCCTGCCCCTCCTCTCCCACCGCCCACTACCGCTCTGGCATAAACACGGTAATTACCGGCTGCGACGGCACCGGTCGGGAGGCGGCAAGGGAAAGGCGTGATTCATCCTACCAGCCCACGGCTTCTCTGCCGAAATTCCACCGTACCCATCCCCACGGCCCCCGGGACCCTCCGGGATGGCATCACGGGGAAGCGCCTCATGGCACCCGAGTATTCGGCTACCGGTAACTCCGGGGGACCGCGGGGCTGCACCAGCCCCCCTGGGCCGCCGCTGCTCCCCCGGACCGGCAGCCGCCCCCTGTCCGACCCACATCTCCCGAAGCCCCGGGGCAGCGGGGACGGGGTCGCGCCCGCCGGCAGCAGCCCGGTGTACGGGGCAGCACCGATCCCGAGCAGGCAGGACCCTGCCGTTCGCAGGACGCGCCGTGCCGGGGGACGCTTCCGAGCGCAGACCGGGAGCACCCGCCACCCTGCAGTCCCCCCAGGACACCACCTTCCCGGGAGGAGCCGGGAACTGGCAGGGCTCAGCTGGACGCGCTGCGCACCCCAGCCCTTATCCCGCAAAGCCTCCGGGGCGCCGGGACGGGAGCCGCGGTGCCCGCCCGCTCCCGAGGCCGCGCGCCGAACCGGGACCCCCGGGGTCCGGGAACCCCGAGAGCGCAGTGTGACTCCTGGGGTTGTGCGAGGGGGGAGTCCTCCCGTGGCGGACTGCGCTCCTCCGGTGCCCACGTTCCTCCCGCGCCACCCCCAGGGGGACACGGGACCCCCCTCCCCGCCCCGGTGACCGCGATCGCGTGGGTGCCCCAGCCAGGACGACCCCCGCTCACCTGCTCGCTTGCGGGCGTTGCCGCCGGCGGCGGGCCGCTCCCGGCGCTGCCGCCCCACGCAGCCGCCCATGGCGGGGCCGACCGGCGGCGCTCGGCA